>NC_089794.1:28128197-28130697 GCF_040412425.1 Macrobrachium rosenbergii | reverse complement strand
AATATAACCTTACAGCCTTTGCCACAGAACCAGTCAAATTTAAATTATTATTATTATTATTATTATTATTATTATTATTAAAGAAGATGAAACCTATTCACATGGAACAAGCACACTAAAGGGGCCATCGACTTGATATTCTAGCTTCCAAGGAATGTTGGTTTCAACCTCCCACCTCAGACCCCACACTGCAGCAGTAACTGATCATGATACAGAGCCAGTGATTTTTCATCGGCCTGGGGTAGACGCGAACTCGCGACCTCTGAGTGGCAAGCCACGACACTAACCACTGTACCAGCGGACCACCTAAACGCGTAGTAAACATCCCACTTATCGTAGATGTCTTAGCTACACTTTCCGTGGCCGGGATTTTTATGAAGAATCAGTTTATTTATTATATTTTTCATTTTGATTATTTTGTATTGTTCTCTTTGAGAGTTTGTGAACAGTCAGTTAATTTCTCACATTTTTCTTTTTTTTTATTATTTTGAATATTTTCCTTTTGTCACTTCTGCCTCTGTCAACTTGTTCATCTTCCTTCTCTATAAATGGCGTGTATTTCTTATGATTTTCTTTTAATCAGTATATAAATTTAGCTCTGGAGGCCACAATATAAAAATAAAAGATATAAAATAAGAAGCATTTTTTTAAACTCTTAGCATGAAAAAATGAAGAAATATCACTCGTACTTTAACGTCAAGTTAATAATAATCACCACTTGAAAAGAATTAGTGGAAGAGATAAAAAAACACTTGAAACCTCTTATGTTATGAGAGAAAGGTTAAGATTTATCACTTGAACCCTGAATTTAAATCAAATGAAATTATAAAAGAAATTATAAATAGTTTTGTGTCCTTGATTTTATAAGACTTGGGCTGTCAAGTCAAACACTAGGGAACACTCTATGCCATTCAGCGCTTTAGACAGTGAAAAGAGGGAGTTTGAGTGGCTGGACAGCGAGATAAAGAGATCCGGAAAATAAAGGAAGTGAAGTATAAGGATCTAAAGGCGGAAGTGGGAGGAAACCTCACAGTTGCATTAATATTAGTCAGAGATTTTGGACAAGATTGAATCCCATAGTCTGGTAGTGCCGTCAGTGCACCTCACGCTGTGCACTGTAGGCATTACTTAAGGTTCTTTGCAGCGTCCCTTCGTCGCCTAGCTATGACCCATTATATTCGTTTTACTGTACCTCCATTCATATTCCCTTTCTTCTAACCTTCTTTCCACCCTCTCCTAACAATTGTTTCACATTGCAACTGCGATGTTTTCCTCGGAACTGTTACACCTTTCGAGCCTTTTACTCTCAATTCGTCTTTCAGCGCTGAATGACCTCATAGATCCCAGTGCTTGGCCTTTGGCCTAAATTTTATGTTCCATTGCAACAGGATTGAAGAGAGTAGGAGGGAACGGAGGTAAAGTAAAAGGCTAAAAAGTGGATGCAGCTAGTAATGCCTACAGTGCACCACGTGATGTGCACCCACGGCATCACCTCCCTACGTGTAGAAACATTATTTAAATCCCCTAGATAAATAACGATAAACCAAGCAACGTTATTTGAACGGTAAAATACAAATACATCAAGTAAGAAGCATCTAATTATCTCGATTGCTTCTGAATTAGAGGAGTCTCTCTCTCTCTCTCTCTCTCTCTCTCTCTCTCTCTCTCTCTCTCTCTCTCTCTCACCTGACCTTCAGATCAGAGGACACCAGCAGCTATATTTAACGCTATTTTTGATCACCTCTATCAACTGGTCAATAGCTATACAATTGAGACCCTGCAGAATACAGTCATGTATTTTTGTGTGTGTTTGTCTCCGGTACCGGCGAGCGTATGTTGCATTTGTTGCTTTGTGTATACCGGCGCGTGAGGCATTTATTTGGGATGGGTCCACTGGGAGAGAGAGAGAGAGAGAGAGAGAGAGAGAGAGAGAGAGATTAGAGTATAACACGCTATGATAGATAAGGTCCCCGTAGTGGGGTTAGCGTCGTCAGTGCACCTCATGCGGTGCACTGTAGGCATTAATTATGGTTCTTTGCAGCGTGCCTTCGGCCCCTAGCCGCAACCCCTTTTTTCCTTTTACTGAAGCTCCTTTCATATTCTCTTTCTTCCATCTTACTTTCCACCCTCTCCTAACAATTCATTCATATCGGCGTCGGTGACCCTGGTAGTTGTGACGCCAGATAACCCACAATTAATCAATCAATCAATTGCCTCATAGTGCAACTGCGAGGTTTTCCTCCTGTTACACATTTCAAAGCTTTTACCGTCAATTTCCTTTTCAGCGCTGAATGGAAAATAGCTATCGTAAGTATTAACAAAACATTGTCTCTTACCGAATCCTCATTTCGATTAGACTTATGTCGACCAGTTTCTAAATGCCGGAGAGAGAGAGAGAGAGAGAGAGAGAGAGAGAGAGAGAGAGAGAGAGAGAGAGAGAGAGAGAGAGAGAGAGAATTGAAATAGGTCACATCATGCGTGATTCGTATGCTACATATAT
>NC_089794.1:28120697-28123197 GCF_040412425.1 Macrobrachium rosenbergii | reverse complement strand
CATATCCCAAAGAAGTGTTATCAGCATGCCTGGAGTGCTTTAAAAATGAAAGGAGAGAGAGAGAGAGAGAGAGAGAGAGAGAGAGAGAGAGAGAGAGAGAGAGAGAGAGATGAAAATACTTTTCCTTCATATCCGTCGCCTCAGACAAGTTTTTCAGATCAATAGAATTTTTTTTTCTCTTTCCAACAAACTTTTTAGCGACTTCCCAAAAAGATAGCGCGGTTGACCGACCGCCCAAGACATGACTAGCTAGCTAGACCGGCCAGACTATCCCGCGAAAAATAGCCAGTTAATCCCGCCAAACCCAGGGACGATTTAGCAAAAGCTCGGTTTCAAACTTACTTGGTAAGATGGACGCGATCTGACGTGATTTATCGAATCTCCTCCGACGACGACAAGTGGTTTTGCCGGCGCTGCTTTCTTTTGCATTGTTCGTGTGTCTTGTTTGTTCAAAGAGGTGATAGGTAAATATGTAGACTTGGCAGACTCGTAAGTGAATACCCCGCAGGGGGATTAGTGCCGTCAGTGTACCTCACGGAGTGCACTGTAGGCATTACTTAAGGTTCTTTGCAGCGTCCTCTAGGCCCCTAGGTGCAACCCCTTTCGTTCCTTTTGCTGTACCTCCGTTCATATTCTCTTTCTCCCATCTGACTTTCTCTGCTACCAGTTTTTTCATAGTGCAACTGCTTTGAGGTTTTCCTCCTGTTACACCTTTCAAACCTTTTGGTCTTAATTTCCCTTTCAACGCTGAATGACCTCATAGGTCCCAGCTAGCTTGGCCTTTGGCTTAAGTTTTATATATTCCATTCAGAAGTGAATGAGATATGACTCGAAAGTGAATGAGAAAAATAAGTACAAGCAAATGAGAGAATCTCTTAAACTCTAGAGACACGGAAGTTCATTATCCGTAGACTGTCTTTGTTACACACAGGATGAACATATGCATATACTGTTTCATTTGATAAATAAGAGGAAGTTTGTCACAAAACCAGTCAAATTAGAGGTGGGGTAAAACCGGAACTAGAAATAAACCTTATTTGTATGATGTACGATGCAATTTGCTATAATGCATTGAGGCATTATAGTAAACCTAATAGGTAAGTATATCATATATATATATATATATATATATATATATATATATATATATATATATATAATATATATATATATATATATATATATATATATATATATATATATATATATATATATATATATATATATATATATATATATATATATATATTACTTACATAAATATGTGTACATAAAGCTGACTTGATCAGGAAAGCAAACGTTCCTTTAAAAATAAATAAAGTGCCTTTACAGCCTCACCATCTCTCATGCAGGGAAATATAAACAGAATCGCACACGATTGAACTTCTGTGCACACCACATGACAAGCATCAATAATCATATCCGCCACAGCTTTTTCGTGGGAAGTCGAAAAGCTTCCAAGGAGGGAGGAGGGTTCGAAACCATCGTTTAAAAATTCTTCTCGCCCGCATTTAGATCACCTTAACCCTTTCGTCTGATTCTTGTGTTCTACTGCCGTCCTCTGCATCCCGTCCCAGACTCATTTCTAGGAGATGCGCCCGTTACTCATCTCTTGCACGTGTGTGTGTGTGTGTGTGTGTGTTCGGTTACGAAAACAGGAAATGCTTACGGTTGGTAACTTTAACCGGCCAAAAACTTTTCACGAATGAGTCACATTTTCAGACTTCCTGTCTGCTCCGACGTAATCAGGAAAGCATCGACCCCGAGATGCTAGCCAGGTTTTCACACATACACACACACACACACACACACACACACACACATATATATATATATATATATATATATATATATATATATATATATATATATATATATATATATATATGCCTCGAAGATGTGCTAATTAATCGAAAGTACTTGGCACTCTGTCGTTTATAATATTTTATTATATATACATATATATATATATATATATATATATATACAACAGATTTATCGCGTGGAAAGCAGAGTCTTGATAGAAAGATTAAAACCAGTACTTGTACATTGAACATCGTTTAAAATATCCTTTATTTATTAATGGCAACCGGTTTCGGAGTACAGTAATTGTGGCCATCGTCAAATCTGTCAATAAAAAACAGAAAGGAAAATGTAAAGATCACCGAAAAATACACTTGAGACCCAGGTTCGATTTCCAAATAAGGTCAAACAGATATCGGAACGTTAACTTTAAACCACTTGACCTTTTCCTGACCTAAGCGCCGATTTATACACTAAGTAGTTAGTCGCCTGTAGTTGGTCATATTCTGCTGAATCCCATCGCGCCTCTGCTGACTGACCTAAGGGGTTAAGTAGATTCTTGTTAGTTTGTTTGGGTGGTCAGCTCGAGAAGGCAGTGAGGCTAGCGTCCTCACCCAGTAGGCTTATGAGAACTGGAGAAGGCATGTTATGTTTATGTAATACATATAGTATGTATATGTATATTATATGTATATAG
>NC_089794.1:28108197-28115697 GCF_040412425.1 Macrobrachium rosenbergii | reverse complement strand
AGATATCAGAAAATAGAGAGTAAAAATGAAAATTATACCGGATAAGGAAGGAAAAATGAGCAAGATATCAGAAAATAGAGAGTAAAAATGAAAGTTCTTCTGGATAAGGAAGGACAATTGAGGAAGAAACCAGGAAATAGAGAAGAGCAAAAGTGAAGATTTATACCAGATATGGAGGAGAAAATGAAGAGATTGATAATAGCGAAAAGCATTGGGCAGTTATCACCATTTACGTTTTCGATATTTTTAATAAAAACTATGCTGATTATTATGCAAGAAATAAGCAAATCCACCATGAAAAAGACCAGGAATATAAAAAAAAAACTTAAACAATAAAGCCAAAAATGAAAACGTGAGTAAAACATGAAGATAAAAGTAGGAATAAAAAGATTCAATAAAATAAAAACTATGTAGGCTTGAGGGCTGCAATTTGGTATGTATGATGATTGGAGGGTGGATGATCAACATACCAATTTCCAATCCTCTTAGCCTCAGGAGTTTTTAAGATCTGAGGGCGGACAGAAAAAGTGCGGACAGAAAAAAGTGCGGACAGAATAAAGTGAGGACGGACACGCAAAGCCGGCACAATAGTTTTCTTTTGCAGAAAACTAAAAATGAAGATAAAATTAGGAATAAAAACATTCAACTACGCTGACACCAGGAAGAAAAAGCACTCTTTTCTCGCCTTGCGTGCTATCAGGGTACAGGGGACACATTTAAGTGGGCTCCGACCGAGAATACTCACTCCGCTGCCGTAAAGACTAAGTAAGAGGTAGTGTGAAATAAGCAGGACCCTAAAAATAAGAAGACTTGTTCTTAATATTCCTTGTTGGATATCCAAGAACGAAGATGTGTTCTTACGTCACGAATGGTAGAAATTTAGATTGGGCTCGGGATCGTATCTCCTCCCCCTCCTCTTCCCTCCACCCCAACCCCCACCCCTTCTCATCTCCTCTCCTCTCTTCCTTCCTCCCCCACCCCTCTTCTCCCTCTATCCCCCCGCCCCCCAACCCCACAGGACGTTCATGACGTCAGGAAAGGGTTGAAGTCTGTCTGATTAAGGACCAGATTATTGTGATGAAGTGGTGTTACCAGAACACCGAATCATGCGTCTCTTCGCTCAGAGGGCCACCCTCAGAGATTTGTTCATTAATGACAGGAGAAAAATAGAAGGAAAACATTGTAATAAGAGGAGGAGGAGGTTGAGGAGGAGGAGGAGGAGGAGGAGGAGGAGGAGGAGGAGGAGGAGGAGGAGGAGGACTGGTGGGTTGAGAAAGGCCAAAGGGAACGGACGAAAGAGAAAAGAAAAATAATAAAGTCCTTGAATACATGATTTCAAGACCTTAGGTGTAGATAGACAGTGTTGTTAATATAACACCGTCCTCACTGGCTGCCACGTAACACCTGTCTGGCTACCATATCCCATATGTGTTTTATACAACTCAGTCTGTCTCTTTCGCAGTTTCTATCCCTCTGCTGGTAGGCTTCGGAATTCTTTTCTTTCTTCAGTTTTTCTATCACTCTCCATCTTCCTTCGTTAAAATGCTGGTCTGTCATTTTTTCAGGATTTATAGCCACTTTTTCATTCATTTTTCTTATTTTTTATGGCCCGGGTTAGAAAGGGGCGTTAGACTGCCTTTCCCATCGGCCTCTCCATTAAAAACGTGATGGAAACATGTTCTGTAACTTCTTTCAATTGAACACTACGTTCTTTGGAAGCTTGAATTTCAAGTCAGTGCCTCCTAATAATAATAATAATAATAATAATAATAATAATAATAATAATAATAATAATAATAATAATAATAATAATAATAATAATAATCATAATAAACCCTTAAGAATAAAGATTGTTCAGTCAAGCTAAACATAGTATTAATACTCAGTCAACCTACAATACACATTTTAACATCGATTTATCATAATCAAGAGATTTTATGATATGTTAAATTTCCATCCGGTCTCGCTATTCCTGTCTTACACATTAAAGTATATTTTTCATGAGACGCGGAAAATTGGGGATACTCTGTAATTTTCTGCGTTCCCAAGCCATTCAGCCAATGAGCTTATTACAGCTAATTCAAATCTGTCATCAACAGTCGTCTTTGCGACCACCCAGGCTTGAGAAGGTAGCTTAAATCTGCTTATTATTAAATTTCTGTTGCGAACGTTCAAGATTTAGTAGCCATTTTAAATCTCTCAACAACTTGTCCAAGTGACTAACCAGTTTTTATAGTAGTAAGATAAACTCTTTCATCACATATCCTCCTTATGATAGTTAAGGTTTTAAAAGTTCATTCCGTTCTGTCATCAACTGATCTTGAGGTCATTCAGGGTTTTGGAATCGACTCAAAAATATCACCGACCAACCTTCTTGCGACCGGTCAGACTGCTTCGGCAGTCAGTTCAAATGTGTTTGCAAACGTTTCTGGCCCCAGTCAGATTTTAGCAGTGCGAGTCAGTAACTATCAGTTGATTTTATCGGCTAGTTAAAAATCTTCCATCAGACACCATTCCTCCTATCAGTCAGGTTTGAGCATTCTATTTCAATCTCATTATCAACTCACCTTTTTGTGACCACAGTTTTTGTAGTCGAAATCAAATCATGCACCATCCTCCCTTCTTGTATCCAATTAGGCTAGGAATCTGCCACCAGCCCTTCTTCTAGCAGTCAAATCTGCCACCAACCCTTCTTCTAGCAGTCAAGTCTAGCACCAGCCCTTCTTCTAGCAGTCAAGGCTGCCACCAGACCTCCTTCTAGCAGTCAAATTTGCCACCAGCCCTTCTTCTAGCTGTCAAATCTGCTACCAGCCCTTCTTCTAGCAGTCAAGTCTGCCACCAGCCCTTCTTCTAGCAGTCAAATCCGCCACTAGCCCTCCTTACTAGCAGTCAAATCTGCCACCAGCCCTTCTAGCTGTCAAAGCTGCCACCAGCCCTCCTTCTAGCAGTCACATCTGCCACCAGTCCTCCTTACTAGCAGTCAAATCTGCCACCAGCCCTTCTAGCTGTCAAAGCTACCACCAGCCCTCCTTCTAGCAGTCAAATCTGCTACCAGCCCTTCTTCTAGCAGTCAAGGCTGCCACCAGACCTCCTTCTAGCAGTCAGATCTGCCACCAGCCCTTCTTCTAGCAGTCAAATCTGCTACCAGCCCTTCTTCTAGCAGTCAAGTCTGCAACCAGCTCTTCTTCTAGCAGTCAAATCCGCCACCAGCCCTCCTTACTAGCAGTCAAATCTGCCACCAGCCCTTCTAGCTGTCAAAGCTGCCACCAGCCCTCCTTCTAGCAATCACATCTGCCACCAGCCCTCCTTACTAGCAGTCAAATCTGCCACCAGCCCTTCTAGCTGTCAAAGCTACCACCAGCCCTCCTTCTAGCAGTCAAATCTGCCACCAGCCCTTCTTCCAGCTGTCAAAGCTGCCACCAGCCCTTCTTCTTGCAGTTAAAGCTATCACTAACCCTCCTAGAACCCAAATCTGCCGCCAACCTTTCTTGTAGCAGTCAAATCTGCCACCAACCCTTCTTGTAGCTGTCAAATCTGTCAACAACCTTCCTTTTAGCAGTCAAATCTGACACCAAACCCTCCTTCTAGCAGCCAAATCTGCCACCAACCTTTCTTGTAGAAGTCAAATCTGCCACCAACCCTCTTTGTAGCAGTCAAATCTGTTACCAACCTTCCTTTTAGCAGTCAAGTCTGCCACCAACCCTCCTTATTAGCAGTCAAATGTGCCAACAACCCTCCTTACTAGCAGTCAAACCTGACACCAACCCTCCTCTTAGCAGTCAAGTCTGTCTTCCAACAGTCCCTTATTTTGAATGTCAGTGAAGATTCCTCTCTTATTCTTACGTTTGTTTAATATCATCGACTTTCACTCACAGGAAATTGGCAATATGGGATTATCCTGAGATATTCCTAATCGTCTTTAGGTTTCCTCAATAATCCTGTATTTTCCTGTATCGTCCGTAATTGCCCGTTGTCATTTTTTTTTGTCAAGTTTTCATTTATTCCATTCTGTTGTTTCACAAGATGTTCATCAGCTGTTGAATGCAAATGCTCTCTCTCTCTCTCTCTCTCTCTCTCTCTCTCTCTCTCTCTCTCTCTCTCTCTCTCTCTCTCTCTCTCTCTCTCTCTCTCTCTGTCCTCTTTCCCTTTTCTTCTTTTTTATTAATTCTCTCTCTCTCTCTCTCTCTCTCTCTCTCTCTCTCTCTCTCTCTCTCTCTCTCTCTCTCTCTCTCTCTCTCTCTCTCTCTCAGCTCGTTTCCTCTCTCATCCCTTTCTTTATTTCATCCGTCTCTCTCTCTCTCTCTCTCTCTCTCTCTCTCTCTCTCTCTCTCTCTCTCTCTCTCTCTCTCTCTCAAGTATTGATTGGGTTTTTTCTGTATCCTTTCCAGACATTGGTCCTCTCGTCTTCGGAACGTTTCCTCCGCTTTTCCTTTCCTCGTCTTTGCTCAGTTTCCTCCTTCTCCTTCTCCTCCTCCTCCTCCTCCTCCTCCTTGATATTTATTTTCTTCTCCCCGTGCATAATGCTACTTTAAAAACTGCCTCGAACCTTTGTCTTCATTCTCATGAGTTGTTTCATAACTGTGGTATGTGTATGTCTATGATAATGCTCTCTGTTTGTTTGCTGATGATAATGCTCTTTTCTTCTTCATTAATTGGGGCTCCAGGCAATGTTACCTTGTGGTTTTCACCAACACCTTGGGATGAGGTTGCTAGCCTACACTTAATTTCGGTGATTGAACCCAAACCCCCTTTTTTTCCCTCAGTGTTCCCTCTCATTTTTTTATTTTTTTTTTTTTAGTTCTTGCTGCATTCGTCATTTTTCTCTTCAGCAATTTTTCCTACTTTAAGCTCCTTTCAATTGCCGTTTCTCTCTCTCTCTCTCTCTCTCTCTCTCTCTCTCTCTCTCTCTCTCTCTCGCCTTCTTTCCCCTTCTGTCTACTCTTTATCCCCTCTCCATCTTCCCATTCCATTCCATCTCCCAATCTATTCCTGACATTCCTTATCCAAACCATCACAGTTCCCCATCCCCTCGAGTTTCACGCATTTCTTTCATTTCAATAAAATTCCTCCATTCTTCAAATATCTGTCCTTCCTCCTTCTATTTCTGGCTGCCCGCAGTCTTATTCTTTCCTTCTCCGTGTCTCCTCTCTCCCTCTCTCCTCGCTTTTCCCCCCTATTCATTGCTTAATATCATTTTCCTCCGTGGCTTCTGAGTAGTAACTCGAAATTGCACTTCCAGCGTGCGTGAAAAATGGCTATTGGAAATTCGTGAATTGGCAACTTCATCATGCGAGGGAACCACAATCTGTCATTGTCTTCAATTCTTCTTTGCTTTTTTTTACATTTTTCTGTTTTCTTTTATTCGTAGAATGACGACAGCGGGTTTCAACCCCCCTCCCCCCCAAAAAAAAAGGAAATTGTTTGTTGGTAAATGTAAACGCAATGTAAATGCTGTAAATTGAATACTGCAAAGCGCAAGACTGCTAGGGGGTGTGAATGGAAAAGTTGGAAACTCAGATGAAATTAATACTTACTAAAATGATAACGTTTAAACTAGTTTAAGTACTAATGATTTTTCTCATTACTACAAAGAAACGTAATTAAAAGTAACTAATTACATTTATCATTGCTGTCCAGTGTATTATGATATGAAATTATATAATGAAAAGGGAAGCACGTATGATAATTAATGCCTTCTGTCTTATTACGGAAAACATAAATAAATATAAATTATTACATTTATCATTACTATCCAATGTATTATGATATAAAATGATTTAATTAAAAGGGGAAAACATAGAGTCTCTATTCCGTGCTCCTGACAAATTTCAACAACTCCGTTCTAATTAATGCTTGTTAAGCCTGATAAAACATTTAAACATTACTGGCTAGGTAATGTTGAGATAAGAGTCTCTAGTAATAGCTCATAGTAATAGCTGGTGCCATAGGTTTAATTAGTTATCACTAGAATACGTAATTTTTTGTGGCTTACAGTGTAATATATTTTTCTTTATAAAGTCTGTAACTCTGTATCGCTTACAATTCAATATATTTTTTAAATAAATCCTCCTAAGGGCTTTTATCTTTTCATATCAACAATTGTGTATTTATTCTACTTTTATTGACTCATCAGAAATGACATATAATTAGAAAGTTTGTACACAATTTGAATATTAAGTGAAATATTTTGAATCATTATGTATAGTTTTGAATGAAGGTTAATAAGTAAATCATATAGTTAGAAGGTTTGTGCATGATTTGAATATTAAATGAATTATTTTTAATCTTTATGTAAAATAGTTTTGAATGAAGAAGTAAATCATATAGTTAGAAGGTTTGTACATAATTTGAATATTAAATGAAATATTTTTAATCATTATATAATATAATTTTGCATGTAGGTTCATAAATAAATTCTCTGACTTCAAAGTCAGGCTTCTGAAAAAAGACGAAGTTCCGCCCTAGTCTGATATAGGCTATTATTGAATAAAAAAAATTACGTTAGTAAAGCCGTAATTTATGAAAAGACAGACACACTAATTAGCAAAATAAATAAAAAAACGATGGTGTGACATCCTGATACCCATATCTTGCCCAGGCCATAAAAAAGCCCGGTAGAACAGTAGTGTGGAGCCCAAGATGAAATCTTAAATGAAATACAGTTGGTTACAAAGAGGCCTGACAGTCATCAGAGCGGATTAATATCGTTGTCATACACACAGAAACACACACATGCGGGACTGAGAACCACCACAAAATCATGAAATCATCTCGCGCAGAGAACTCTTCTTCAGCGCCAGCCCCACTTCAAAGACAAAGCTTTGACATACGCTGAAATTCTAGACAGGACGTTCATAAGAGATTACGTGACAGAACACTGTCACTCTGGCGTCTGCTTTGACAGAATACACGCTCGCATCTACGAGGAGTCTCTGAGTTCATAAAAAAAAAGGAGGGTCTTCTGAGGCCGCAAAAAAGTTTCGAGAGTCTGTCTGGGAACCAAAACCAGATGCCGATCGCTCGAATTACAAGGTGGCGGTGGCGTCAAGGGTGCAAAAGGCCTTTAAAGTGGAAGGTCTTGCTTTGATAAAGGGATATGAATCCTCCTGATGATTTATCAGGCCTCTTTGTAACCCGTTGCACCTCATCTCACATCTCATCTTGTGCGTCACCCTGCCGTTCTCTCTGCTGTTTAAAATTCCTCATCGGACGGGTTGGTATCGTCCTCGGCTATCAATCTGCTGGGCAATGAAGAATTAGAGAAATTTACTTCTGGTGATAGAAATTCATTTCTCGTTATAATGTGGTTCGGGTTCCACAATAAGCTGTAGGTCCCGTTGCTAGGTAACCAGTTGGTTCTTAGCCACGTAAAATAAATCTAATCCTTCGGGCCAGCCCTCTCTAGGAGAGCTGTTAATCAGCTCAGTGGTCTGGTTAAACTAAGGTATACTTTCTCTGCTGTTTAGTTTTAGTTTTCTGTAAAAGAAAACTATGGCGCCG
>NC_089794.1:28103197-28105697 GCF_040412425.1 Macrobrachium rosenbergii | reverse complement strand
TATCTTGGGAATATTGCCAAACAAACAAACGCTCGCACCCTCTTATACATTCCACATTTATCCCTGATAATGTCCAGAGTGACATCTTGAGATGACAGACTTGGAAACAAAGGTCTGGGGTAAACGGAAAATGAACTATAAATGATTATGCGATCAGCAATTAGACGATGCAAGGGTGCAGGGTGTATGTGAGTCAGTGAGATCAGCATTCGCTTGCAATCAGCAGACACGGATGATAATTAATGATGAAATCATTAATCAATAGATTCTCATAGTAGCATGAGTCACGAAATGGAGGAACCAATCCACAGTTATGTGTATGTACGTATAGTTAAAGATAAATCTGCACAGAGAGCTTTCGGGAATCCTTCGATTCCCATTTTCAGATTGAAAAGGGGAATCGAACAGATTCCCGAAAGCTATCTGTACGGATTTATCTTTAAAAATATGTACATATACGTAACTGTGGATTTGTTTCTCCAAACGAAGTCACTGTTTGCATGTCATTTGGCACGATTACAAATATGTCGAGACTGAGAATTCGAGTCTAGACGAACTTAATGTTTAGTTTGGGTTTTGAGGTAGATTTATCATCATTGTTGCATAATAAAAATCTATGATTATATAAATAAACTGCATTATTTGTAAAAGATTAAAACAAAGACTTTCGAAACGACTCTCCCTGGTCGTAGGAAAAGTGGACGACCCTCCCTGGTCGTGGGAGAAGTGGACGACCATCCTGGTCGTAGGAGAAGTGGACGACCCTCCTAGGTCGTAGGAGAAGTGGACGACCCTCCTGGTCGTAGGAGAATTGAACGACCTCCCCCGGTCGTAGGAGAAGTGGACGACAGGTCCGACCTTCCTGGTCGTAGTGGAGACCCTCATGGTCGTGAACGGACAACCTTCCGGTCGTAGGAGAAGTGGACGACCCTCCTAGGTTGTAGGAGAAGTGGACGACCTTCCTGGTCGTAGGAGAAGTGGACGACCCTCCGTAGGAGAAGTGGACGACCCTCCTGGTCGTGAAGTGGACAACCTTCCTGGTAGGAGAAGTGGACGACCCTCCTGGTCGTAGGAGAAGTGGACGACCCTCCTGGTCGTAGAAGTGGACAACCTTCCTGGTCGTAGGAGAAGTGGACGACCCTCCTGGTCGTAGGAGAAGTGGACGACCCTCCCTAGGTCGTAGAAGTGGAAGACCCTCCTGGTCGTCAGAGGGGGTTGGGGAGTGGTGGGGTTAGTGAGGCTGTTGCTATATTTAGCTGCCAATTTCTGTTTGTTATGTGGTTAATGGGTTGTTCAGGGGGACTAATGAGCTTATCCTGCAGGTAGGAATTCCACGGCAAAAGTCGAAGAAATCTGGGGATTCCAACTTCATGTTTCATTTAATGTTATTAATGTTATAATGTTGTTTTTGCAGTTGTAATTAGTTTTATGATGGTTAATGTTTTTATGATTATTGGTCTTCAATTCATTATTATTATTATTATTATTATTATTATTATTATTATTATTATTATTATTATTTTTTATTATTATTATTTCTTTCCTTCACTGATTTCGTTTTTGTCCATTTTCCAAGTAGCGTAAAATTAAAGCTGTCATATCTGCATGTGATTAATTTTATCTTCCATATATTTCACGTTTTGATACAAGCACTTGACTGGGTTTGGAAAAGATGGAACGGTGGTTGAGCTAGGTGATTTGAATGCACAAATAGGTAACAGAGAAACAGATGGCGTTGTTGGTAGTGGGTTGCTGGTATTATATTTATCCATCCAGTGCAGTGCACAACACAATAATTAATAATGATTTCACAGAGAAGACATGGGGGGAGTATGTATATGCATATACCCAATTTTTGTGTTACTTTTACCTCTCTCTCTCTCTCTCTCTCTCTCTCTCTCTCTCTCTCTCTCTCTCTCTCTCTATATATATATATATATATATATATATATATATATATATGTATATATGTATCAAATAGAATGTGTATGTGTGTACGAACTACGCATGCGCCTCTGTCGACGTTCTGCGAAGAAAACAATAGATGGGTGAGAGAGAGAGAGAGAGAGAGAGAGAGAGAGAGAGCAAACCAAAACAAATCAAAGGACGGCATGGGCCGCTGCGTTTGTGCCTGCAATCTCCCGTCCACACGATTGTACGCTTGTAGAAACAAACACACCTCCTATTCTACGCCCTTCCCTTTGATGCCATTTAACTGCACATATAAAATCGCTGATCGAGTGGGCAGAGCTGGGTATTGAACAGACGCCCACCACCTTGATGTTCAAAGCCACCCCCACCCCCACCCCCCTCGCCCCACCCCCCTACAATTGTTTATTCTTCGAACAGGTAAAGCGTGCACATCGCCGGAAGAATAATAATAATAATAATAATAATAATAATAATAATAATAATAATAATAATAATAATAATAATACGGAGAGAAATTTTGCGAAAAATGTCCGAAATGTCTGGGTCGTCTATCGCCTTGTTTATTGGG
>NC_089794.1:28083197-28098197 GCF_040412425.1 Macrobrachium rosenbergii | reverse complement strand
CACCACAAAACTTGATTGATCTGTCATTTTTCGGGGTATCTTCTGGAAAGAGAGAGAAGCAAAATTGTGCCTAGGAAATGTTATTGGCCACGATCATGACAGCCGTGATGAGAAGTCAAGAAGTCAGACTGTCACTGACCTCCTGCCTGCCTGTGTTGTTGCTGTTGTTGTTGTTGTTGTGTGTTTGTGTTTTTTGTTGTTGTTTGTTGTTGGTCTCTTTTGTTTTTAAGGCACAGAAGCACATGAACTATGACGACAGTGTAAATGAGATCGGATGTCACTCGCCCCTCTCCTGCTTTTGTTTTTTTTTGGGGGGGGATAGTGGCCCTCCTTCCCATCCCCCCCTACCCTACCTCCCTGCCTTTTAAGTTTTTTTTTGCTAGCGCCAACTACAAAAAAAAAAAAAAAAAAATCGGAGCCCGCCCTTAACAAAATTCTTTCTTGTTCGAGCCTACTTAAAAAAAAAAAATCGGAACCCCCTTATAACAATGTTTTTTTTTTTTCAGACCCTACTAAAAAAATGGGACCCTCCCCCCTTATTAAAGTGTTATTTTTTTGTTTCTGCTAGAGCCTACCGCAATAAAATTAAAATAAACCTGAGGAAAAAAGAAGCACTAGAACTGCATTTAGGAAAGGCGATAAAACCAAACTGCGAAGAGGTATAAAGTTACCTGCTTCTTGTCACGGTGCCAGCCGACGAATGGCCGCCGAAGGAGGAAGAATAAGAAGAAGAAGAAGAAGAAGAAGAAGAAGAAGGAAAAATGAATGAGAAGAAGCAAAAAATGAATGAGAAGGAGGAGAAGAAGGCGAAGAAGAAGAAGCAGGAGAAGAAGAAAAAGAAGGACAAGAAGGAGAAGGAGGAGAAAAAGAAGAAGGAAAAGAAGGAGAAGGAGAAGAAGAAAAAGAAGAAGAAGAAGAAGAAGAAGAAGAAGAAGAAGAGGGATAAGAAGATGGAAGAGGAGAAGAAGAATAAGAAGGAAAAGAAGAAGTAAATTAAGAAGAAGAAGAAGAAGAAGAAGAAGAAATTAAGAAGAAGAAGAAGAAGAAGAAGAAAAGACCCTCTAGGAGGGAAAAATGCGGGAGGGTCGATTGCTTGTCATGGCGAGAAGAGATTCTTTGAAAAGGTTGTTTGAGAAGGCAAAAGGAATAAGTTGAAATGTATATAAGCTGTGCCGTCAAGCACCTCTTTATTTTATGTGTTTGTTTACTTTTTTTTATTTGTTATTCCATGCTTGGTTATTTTCGCTCAGGTTTTTCCTTTGTTTTCACTAATCTTTAAAGCCTTCTAAGCAGGTTCATGGTCAAACACCGTATGCAATCTTATAATAATAATAATAATAATAATAATAATAATAATAATAATAATAATAATTATTAATTATTATTATTATTATTATTATTATTATTATTATTATTATTATTATTATTATTAAGAAACTTGCACTGGCGATCTGGTGCAAAATTATGAGCAAGCATTTCAGGAAGCCTATCTCTCTCTCTCTCTCTCTCTCTCTCTCTCTCTCTCTCTCTCTCTCTCTCTCTCTCTCTTCATCATCATCATCCCACTCCCCCTTTCCCCATTTTTCGAAAGCCTTTATTTATGGCATGAAATGAAATTTTCTCAGAACGAGGAGCAAAAAGGCGACTGACAAATGGAGAGAGAGAGAGAGAGAGAGAGAGAGAGAGAGAGAGAGAGAGAGAGAGAGAGAGAAAAGAGTGTATAAGGTAGCGAGGAGAGTCAGGACAGGCGGCCGGGTGGGAGCAGGGATCGGTTTCCTGATTCTGTGCTGGCGCGCGTGCGCGCTCCGATCGCCTCTGCTGTACCTTGACCTTGACCTTGTCCTACTCCGTCTCGCCAGCTTCCTTCACCTACCGCTATTCCCTTCCGTCCATTAATTTTCTTTATCTCTGTGCCCCAGTTTTCGCTCTCCCTGGATTAGAATGCTAATTCCAACCTCCTTTTTCCTTTTTCCTCTTCTTCTTCTTCTTCTTCTTCTGCTGCTGCTTCAAGGTTAAAGCTTGGAGGAATCGTGCGTGCTTCCACGAGCCGTTTCAAAAGCAAATCCTTACTAATACTACTACTATAACTCCTAGTCTCATTCTTCTTGAATTTAAAGGTTAAATTTAGCTCTCGGGATGCTTGCTTGCTTCCAGGGGCCGTTCCAAAGGTATAGCACTACTACTGGTTTTCTCGATACTACTACTACTACTACTACTCAGTCTTTTCCTTCTTGTTTAGCTGGCAGGAACCGTGCAGTGCCTCATGAGCCGTTCGCAAATATACTCTACTACTATTTTTCTCACTTCACTATACCGTGGTTTTTGGCTTTATCTTATTTGATATTTGTTCTTTGTTATCTTATTTGTTTCTCCTTCAAAGTTTTATTTTTTTACTTCTCAGATAAAAGGAGAGGGGGCGGGGGAGTGGCCAGATTTGCCTTTAGCAAGGGCCTAGAATACGGCAAGAACACATTAGCAGTCCGAATTGCAAAGGCGATTCGCGAAAGCCGGCACAATAGTTTTCTTTTACAGAAAACTAAAAGTCGATCAGTTCATTAACTTGATTGTCGCTTTTAGCGTTCATTTAAGCGTTAATCCTGCAATTATTGCAGGGGTTTCGTCCTACAGTGATGTGGATGAAGATAAATTGCCACTCGTTGATAAATTTGAAGGCCTAGCAGTTTTGCAAACAAGAAATGTTGTTAGACGTCTCCTTGAAGGTCTGAAATGACTGTTTAATAATAATAATAATAATAATAATAATAATAATAATAATAATAATAATAATTATTGTTGTGAGACTTGATTACGCTAATATAAGTAAAATATGAAACACTTTTTTGAATTACGATAATTTATTACGTGTTTATTAAAAAAAATTATAAAAAAATAAATTAGTAAAATAAATAAAATAAAAATCATTGTTGTGAAACTTAATCACGCCACTTTACCAGAAAAACATGAAACACATATTTGATCATGGAGAACAATTAATTGCATACCTCACTCCCTGAAAAAAAAAATAATAAAAAAAATAAATTTAGTAAAGAGATAGAGACAGAAAGATGAAGAATGAGGACCCCAGGCGTGGGCGAAGAAGCATTACAGTTGCCAAATGCCGCCAGGTACTTGGGTATTCACGCCGTACTGCAAACAAAGAGTTTTTAACTTCCCGCTGTTAATTGTCTCGAAGCCATGGAGACCGTCGCCGGTGTCTCTCCGTGTGTTGTTTTGGCTTGCTGTTGTCTCTGGCCGCTGCTGCTGTTTGTCTTCTGTCGTGTCTGTGCGCCTGGCTGTCTGTCTGTCAGGCTGTCAGGCTGTGCGTCTGTTAGTGGTATAACTTGTCTCTTCTGTCTTGTCTGTATGGCTTCTGTCAGGCTCTGCGTCTGTCAGTGATAACTTGTCATCAGTCTTGTCTGTGAGCTTGTCTGTATGTCTTTCTGTCAGGCTGTGCGTCTGTTAGTGATAAAACTTGTCTTCAGTCTTGTCTGTTAGCTTGTCTGTATGTCTGTCTGTCAGGCTGTGCGTCTGTTAGTGATAAAACTTGTCTTCAGTCTTGTCTGTTAGCTTGTCTGTATGTCTGTCTGTCAGGCTCTGCGTCTGTTAGTGATAAAACTTGTCTTCAGTCTTGTCAGGCTGTTCAGTCTTGTCTGTAGCTTGTCTGTATGTCTGTCTGTCAGGCTGTGCGTCTGTCAGTGATAACTTGTCTTCAGTCTTGTCTGTTAGCTTGTCTGTATGTCTGTCTGTCAGGCTCTGCGTCTGTCAGTGATAACTTGTCTTCAGTCTTATCTGTTAGCTTGTCTGTATGTCTGTCTGTCAGGCTGTGCGTCTGTCAGTGATAAAACTTGTCTTCAGTCTTGTCTGTTAGCTTGTCTGTATGTCTGTCTGTCAGGCTGTGCGTCTGTTAGTGATAAAACTTGTCTTCAGTCTTGTCTGTTAGCTTGTCTGTATGTCTGTCTGTCAGGCTGTGCGTCTGTCAGTGATAACTTGTCTTCAGTCTTGTCTGTCAGGCTGTGCGTCTGTCAGTGATATGTCTGTCTGTCAGGTCTGTATGTCTGTCTGTTAGTGCGTCTGTTAGTGACAAAACTTGTCTTCAGTCTTGTCTGTTAGCTTGTCTGTATGTCTGTCTGTCAGGCTGTGCGTCTGTTAGTGATAACTTGTCATCAGTCTTGTCTGTTAGCTTGTCTGTATGTCCACTGTCAGGCTCTGCGTCTGTTAGTGATAATTTGTCATCAGTCTTGTCTGTTAGCTTGTCTGTATGTCTGTCTGTCAGGCTCTGCGTATGTTAGTAGTATATATTTAGTTATGTATTTATGTATATGCATATATATAATTACATATATGTGTATATTATATATATATATGTATATATGTATATGTACTGTATTTATATATAGTATACATTTTTGTTCCTTTCGACATTGATGATATGTAATATGAAGTACTTCTTTATCAATTTTATAATGCACAAACAGACAGAACCGAACAAAAACGACACCAGAGGAAGACGAAAGCTGGGAGAGAATTCCAAAGCCAAGCGACAGAGCCGATCGTTGCCCACCGTAGATGTTCGGAAACGGCGAAAATGAGGATTATCGCGTGTCTTGTATTCTGTCCGTCCTCTTCCGTGACAGCGTAAATCAATTTGCTATTCTTAGAAAATTTATTTGACTTTCATTACCAGTCCAATCAATTTGGTAATGACATCATTATGATGATTATCTGTCATATGGGGGTCATTTGCGTTGCGCTGGTTGAAGGTCGGACCTAGGTGGGGCAACTTTTCTGTAGCAAATAATTATTTTATATATCTATCTATCTAATTTATATATATATATATATATATATATATATATATATATATATATATATATATATATATATATATATATATATATATATAGAAACAATCAACACACAATCACGTGTGGAACAGAAATAGTTTTCTGACTCACATCAGGATCGAACCCAGGTCTTTCAATTGAAAGGCAAGGGCGCTGCCCACTAGGCCAAACAAGTCATAAAAGAAGTTGGAACTGGGTTCGATCTTGATGTGAGTCAAATTTATATATATTATATATATATATATATATATATATATATATATATATATATATATATATATATATATATATATATATTGTATTTGATTTTAAATTACAAAAGGGAAAAAAGTGACGATTATACGAGCAAGATTACAGCCACGAAGGAAAATTGAAATAATTGAGATGCTAAGTACTTTCGTCTTATTACCAAGACATGGTCACAGTAACTAAAGATATACAGAGACAAGGGCGTATATATATGGTGGGTATGAATCCTTAGGGAATACAAAAGGGACCGTTCTGTGACCTCCCAACCCTCTTGTGTTCCCTTAGGACATATACCCACCATGTGTATACGCCATTGCCTCTGTATATCTTTAGTTATATATATATATATATATATATATATATATATATATATATATATATATATATATATATATATATATATATATATGTGTGTGTGTGTGTGTGTGTGTGTGTGTATACATTTTTAAATATACAATAATTCTGCTCTTTCCATCTGTCTTGCCGTGTATGGGTATTTTTATTGCATGGAAGATAGCTTAGCTGATTGATAATAATAATAATAATAATAATAATAATAATAATAATAATAATAACAATAATACGTACCCATAAGATTTCATAAAGTATAGTAACAATAATAAGGTTTTTAATAATAATCAATAATAATAATAATAATAATAATAATAATAATAATAATAATAATAATAATAATAATAACAAGGTTTTTATCTCTCGTTCTGAACGCGCAAACATTTTGCGCTCTGGCCTAATCCTTAAACCTGTATCCCTCTTCCCGAAGTGGCTACTTGAGAGAGCGAATTCTCTCTGGCTTCGCATCCCTTTCTCCTCGTTTTATCTCCTCAGAGAGAGAGAGAGAGAGAGAGAGAGAGAGGGTTGCACAGGCCATGACGACTAAAAGATGCTCGGGCAGAAGTTTCAACAGTTTTAAAGGAGGGGGGGATAGGGAGGAGTGGTGGAGACAGGAGGGGGTGAGTGTTGGAGAAAGGATGGGGATGGGGGAGTGTTAGAGATAGGAGGGGGTGGGGTGGGGGCGGTCTCTCTGTGAAGGCCAGTCTCTCAGTCACTTCAGACTCCGTTCTTCCAGATCAAAGCAGTCTTTTTCTTTTCTTAAACAGGGTGTTTTTTTTAACAGGGTGTCTGTTTTTTAAGCAGAGAGGTTTTTATTTCTTTAACAGGGTGTCTTTAAAAAAAAAAAAAGTAAAAAATGAGCGGAAGTTTCTTTCGGCACAATCCAGTTTTCTGTACAGCGCATAATCAAGGCCACCGAAAATAGATCCATCTTTCGGTGGTCTTGGGATAATGCTTTATGAGCCGCGGCCCATGAAATTTTATTCACGACCCAGTGGTGGCCTATCCTATATAGTTGCCAGACACGATTATGGCTAAATTTAACCTTAAATAGAATAAAAACTACTGAGGCTAGAGAGCTGCAGTTTGGTATGTTTGACGATAGGAGGGTGGATGATGAACATAACAATTTGCAGCCCTCTAGCCTCAGTAGTTTTTAAGATCTGAGGGCGGACAGAAAAAGTGCGGACAAAATAAGTGCGGATGGACAGACAAAGCCAGCACAATAGTTTTCTTTTACAGAAAACTAAAAATATGGTGACCTTTTATTTTTTAACAGAGGTTCTTTCTTTTTTTACCGGGTGTGTAGAGGGTCATTCATTATAATTTGTATATTGAAACTGCTTTAGGTATTGTTATTAAAGAAAAATCGTTTACCCTTTTTGTAAATACTTTTTTTGACCGTGTGGGATATACGATTTTTTTATTTGTTTCTCTGGTAATCTTATTTATCAGAATTTATCTTTTTAGAACGAATATTTTTTACAATTGATTTTTTTTAGAACTGATATTTTTCTAATTAACAATGTTTAAAATTAGTTTTTCAGTTAATAATTTTTAAGTTATATTCTTTTTAGAATTAGTATTTTTTTAAATGAATAATTTTTAGAGTGATTATTTTTACACACACATTATTTATATATATGTATATATATATATATATATATATATATATATATATATATATATATATATATATATATATATGTGTGAAATAGTAATTCTAAAAATTATTCGTTTAAAAATACTAATTCTAAAATATTTGACTTGAAAATTATTAATTAAAAACTAATTTTAAACATTTGATTGCAAAAATATATATATATCTAAAAATATATATATATATATATATATATATATATATATAATTTATATAATTAAAATCTATATATATCCATATATATATATTTATTTATATATATATATATATATATATATATATATATATACATACAGATATATGTATATTACATATATATATTATATATATATATATATATATATATATATATATATATATAGATTTAAACAGCTCTCGATAAGCTTCACCGTAGATCACGCACTTATGCGGCCCATTAACTCCCACCGGTAATGTTTCGCATCGGTGGCTGCCAGATGTCGCCATACGGTGTTTTCGCGGGACAAAAATGTCGCCACCAGCTGTTGAGGGGTGTCGCAGATTCCGGCGACAAATGCCCCGGGGCCACCCAGGTGGCACCCTGATGGTAAGGATGGCACGCACATCGGTTGTCGCTGATTTAACACAAACTTTTTTTTTTTCTTTTTATTTCGACGACATTTTTCAAGGTTTTATTTTTTTTAATGGTGACCCCATTCTCTCTCTCTCTCTCTCTCTCTTTCTCTTTTACCCACTTTATATATATATATTTATATATATACACATATGTATAACTGAATCACGAAAATATGGAACGTGATGAATATATAAATAAAGACAAAATCCAAGAGGGAAAGAGAAAACCTGGAGTGCTGCGAGGCCTTTCGACTGTCTGTCCTTTACTTAGCAGACTGAAGAAGTATAAAAGTAAGTTTACAAAGAAGCATTCCATTGTTTCTCTTTCCTTCGTGGATTTTGTCTTTATTTATATATACATATATATGTGTATATATATGTATACTGTATATATATATGCATATATATATAATGTATATATATATATATATATTATATAGTTTATATATATATATATATATATATATATATATATATATATATATATATATATATATATATATATATATATATATATATATATATATTATATATATATATATAAATTTGTGTGCGTGCGTGCATATGTGTGAGTTTTCTGCGTACAGTTACACCTGTGTATACATAAATGTTCTATGTACAGTGCATAAAATTTGTCCACCTATGCAGTTGATATTTGCATGCGCGTATGCATGCACGAATATCACAGAGGTATTAGCGTCGCACAAAATGAAGTTCATTCGCAAACAAAAATGACGGCAGGATGAAATATTTCTGCCAACCAACCGCGGAATAAAATGCCGCGAGAGTGGGATTTCACCGGTTTTATCCAGCTGAAACCAGATTTGATGTGCCCCCTGCAATTACGGAGCGTGCCAGCACTCTTTAATTACGCTCGGTCGATAAGGAGCGAGTCTTAGAAGAAGAACCTCCGTCCGGTTAATTACATCGTAGACGAAAACAATTTGGAATAAAGTGGGGCCGGAGTGTTTGCTGAGCGGACTCGCGTCACTAAAGGAAACTCGGCCCTGAAATGTTTTTCGATACGCGGTCATTAATGACGCACTTGTCCTGATGATTCCAGTAATACGCCTTAACGACGGGGTTATTCTCTTGTTTGCTTTCGCAAGTGCGCATCGCTTTGGCGTCGTGAAACGAAAGAATTCGTTATGCTTTGACGAAGCTTTGATTCCCATTCAGCGGTCGGGAGGAGGTGTTTGTGCTTGCGTCCGCTATTCGTGTCCGCTGTTCGATGTCGGCCGCCTTTTGTGTAATCTCTCTCTCTCTCTCTCTCTCTCTCTCTCTCTCTCTCTCTTTATCACCCATCAATTGTGTTCTTCGTAGAACGTCCAGACAGAGGCGCATGCGCAGTTCGATGAACCTGGCGGCCCGTTCTTGCTTTCTGTGAGGCTGACTTTGATGCCCGCTTTGAAGGTTTGCATTATTTCGCCGAGATAAATCCTCTCATATCTGACTGGCGTTTTTGACAGTTCCCCGTCAAAGGTGGGAGCCATTGTTCATAATTCAGAATAGCCCCCAGTCTTTAATGATAAAGCCACGTGTCATCATTCTTTGCAAGACTGAGTGAGGCTTTGATGCGGAGTTTGGAGGTCGTTCTTCAGTAACTGGGGTAGGACAAGGCGAGTATCCAAAAATGTTTAAGTGAGAAACATTACTCTGAGCCTTGGTTTTTAAGGGTTTTCCAGCGCGGAGTGTCGATCAGATGGTTTGACGTTTGTTGTTTTATATTTTTTCTCTATCTGAGCCTTGATAATTTTTCTTTTTCTTTAATATCTTCTTTAAGATGGCTGCCAATTGTCTTGTCAATAGGACGAAATAAATTTTGAGTAATGCTGCCAAGTTAAAGTTAAGTATACGTTAGTTTAACCAGACTACTGAGCTGATTAACAGCTCTCCTAGGGCTGCCCCGAAGGATTAGACTTATTTTACGTGGCTAAGAACCGTTGGTTACCTAGCAACGGGACCTACAGTTATTGTGGAATCCGAACCACGTTACAACGAGAAATGAATTTCTATCACCAGAAATGCCAAGTGAAATAGTTTAGCAATCTTAATGGCATGTAGTTGTGTGTATATATATATATATATATATATATATATATATATATATATATATATATATATATATATATATATATATATATATATATATATATATATATATATATATAATTTTACTCACCAGAATTCTTCTTCTGAATAATCTGGAATGTCACAAAAATATTTTATTTTTGCACATCCCAGTCTCCACCACAAAATAATTATGAGCCCCGTTTCATCAGCTCACTCTAAATGTCATGAGGGAAAACTTTCCTGAATTTAATATATATATATATATATATATATATATATATATATATATATATATATATATATATATATATATATATATATATATATATATATATATATATATATATATATATATACTGTATAAGTGAAGTTATCTAAACTAAGGATTTATTCAGTATTCAGCAGTTAATGCTTGAGAGTGGCAGAGGTTGTTATGTTACCTGTCCCTAGGGGCCAACCACTTTCAGGGAAAGCTGTGAATACACATATATCTGTATACATATACATATATATAATATATATACGAATGTATGAATGTATGTGTTCCAATATATACATGTGTATTTTCATCATTTTATTCAATATTTGTCATCCTTTCACACGGCATTTCTCTTACTCTTCTCTTCTCAATTGCTTGGTAACCATCGTTGGTGCGACGCCAGTTGATGGAAACTGTCATGTCTGTCAATCTCAAATTATTTTTGTTAGATGCTCTTTCTATCAATATTTTTCTCATATTTAGTTCAGTCTAGGAAATAAATAACCTATCGAAGGTATTCTCTCCCTCTCTCTCTCTCGCATTCTTACATACATACACACACACACACACACACACGCACACGCACATACATACACACACACACGCACACACACGCGCGCGCGCCTTGTTAGTTCCTATAAACCTCGTGTTGAGTTTTATTTCCACCCCATATTGAGTTTTATTTCCATCTCATATTGTAAGGCAAACCTCCATCTCTCTTTTTCCCAGGGCCCACGCTCTCTCTCTCTCTCTCTCTCTCTCTCTCTCTCTCTCTCTCTCTCTGCATGTATAAGTAATGTACCTTCTTTTAAAAGAGTAAAGTCATGGATGGAAGCTTTACCCCATTCGAGAATCGTCTTACTAACCATCTTCATCTTGGTCAGCGCTTTCTAAATGCTGGCTAACCAAAGTGCGTCGTTAAATTTTCTTTGTAGGAGATCGCTGCGTTTTTAAGTCTCCATTTTCTGTATCTTCCGTCGTAGACAGAATTGATTATTTTTTGCTACTCCAAGCAGTGAGAGAGAGAGAGAGAGAGAGAGAGAGAGAACTATTGTTACCTGAAGTAAAACAAATTAAAGAATAGTAGAAATAATCTGTTTTTAAAAGGAGGACAGAGAGAGAGAGAGAGAGAGAGAGAGAGAGAGAGAGAGAGAGAGATTTATAATTACTGTAATTGCCTGAAGTAAAAAAAGAATAATAGAAATAAACTGTTTGTAAAAGGAGAGAGAGAGAGAGAGAGAGAGAGAGAGAGAGAGAGAGAGAGAGAGAGAGAGAGAGAGAGATTAGCGATGTAGTTTTCAGCCACTGAGGTATCTAGGTCCACTGGGATAGGTCAGCACCGTGGTTGAAAAGGACAGTGGACTAGTGGCCACGTCCAAAATTATTTCCTTCCTAAGAGACGCCATGAAGGGAAATTTATATATAAATTATATATATTATATATATATATATATATATATATATATATATATATATATATATATATATATATATATATATATATATATATATATATATACATACATATGTGTGTATGTGTGTTTGTGTGTGATAGTGTGTGTGTGTGTATCACTACTATACAAACTTCCATTTAAACCTTAAACCAAACATAAAAAAAACACTTAGGTTAATGAGACAATTTTCTCATGACAAAAAAATAAAAAAACTTCATTTCCAAGCACTGGTTCGCCAACGCAAGCAATCTTTGCGAAATGTTTGTTCAGTGGGTGAAGTTCTTTACTGCGGGAAAGCGTTTGCTCTTCTCTTCTCTCTCTCTCTCTCTCTCTCTCTCTCTCTCTCTCTCTCTCTCTCTCTCTCTCTCTCTCTCTCTCTCTTTCTTTAAAGCCTGGAGAGGGCCAAAGAAGATCGTTGCTGAATATAGCATCACCTCTTTGTCAGACATCTCTCTCTCTCTCTCTCTCTCTCTCGCATTCGGCTGCATAAACAAGGGTGATTTAAGAGGGCCTGTGATATTGCTAACTTGTGGGGAAGGCATTGTTTTTAAGGACTTGGAACCCCCTTCCCCCTCACCTTCCCCTCCCCCTCGCCATCAGACTCTCCTTCCCCCTCCCCTTCCCTTCCCCTTTCTCCACCCCCTCCCCTACCCCTCCCACTCCTCTCCCATTCCCCTCCCCTCCCCCCCCCCTTCGCCTATTCACTCCCCCCTCCCTTACCCTCCTCCATCCTTCCTCCCCTCCCCTTCCCAAAACCGGGCGTTGTTTTAATTGGGAGTGACTTCGATATCTGGAAGATTTATTTGTTTTCAAGAGAGTGGCGGCAGATGCTTCGTGATGTGACGGTGTGCTTTCAATGGGTGGAAGTTATGTAGTAGATGCTGCCTCATGAATGTTCTGGCTTATTATAGCTTCATTGTTTCTGATTCACCTTTCATAGTTGTGCAAATGAAACTGTCCAAAGATTAACGTTCACTTGTGTTTGCAGTTGTAGTAGACGCTAGGCCCATGAGCTTCATATTTTTTGAATGATTTTTTTCATATATATATATATATATATATATATATATATATATATATATATATATATATATATATATATATATATATATATATATATATATATATATATATATATATATATATATATATATATATATACTATATATTTATTATATATACACATATATGTGTATGTATGTATATGTAGTATTTATGTATGTATTTATATTATATGTGTATATATATGTGTGTGTATATGTTTGTGTGTGTCTTTAGTTAGGATTTCGATTTCTCTTCTTGTACTGAATTTGACTACCTTAGATATAATTCTGATAATCCCTCTTCGTACCTGTTTGTCTGTACCGACTATTTCTGAAAGAAATACTATATCCCTTTTTCAGTTGAAAATTGTCAGCCTACTCCCTGTCCTCTCGTTAATTGCTGAGTTACTAGAGGCCAATCTTCTGAGATGATTATTTAAAAGATTACCGTCTTGATTACGCGTCAGAAACCTTTGCAGCGTGCCTTTCGTTCTTTTTACTGTACCTCCCTTCATGTTCTCTTTTTCCATCTTCCTTTCCACCCTCTCCTAACAATTGATTCATAGTGCAACTGAGAGGTTTTCCTCCTGTTACACCTTTCAAACCGTTTACTGTCAATTTCCATGTCAGCGCTTTGGCCTAAATTCTATATTCAATTCAATTCAACTTCAAATCAATTCAATTCAGTTGAGTTCAGCGTTAGAAACCGCAGCTCTCTGAATGAATGTTTCCTGTTGATATTTTAGATGTCTTCTAGAAAAATTCATTATTAGATACATACAGGAAAACTCTAATAAGAAAGTCGTCTGCCGTCCCTTACGAGAAATTAATAAGAAATCAAACTTCGTCAAACTTTGACTAGTAACTTGAACGAAAAAAAGAAGAAGTGTTCAGAGCTTTCTGCACTGATTTCCGAGAAAGGTAACGCCTCGGTCTGAAGTTTCCTGTCAGAAGTTAACAGTAATATTTAATTCATTCAGTCTTGTCCGAAGTTTTGATTTTCCAAGACAAAGAGGCTTTTTTTTTTTTTTTTTGCAGCGTGTTCTAAAATTAATTTTGAATAATAAACTAGGCTTCTTACAGAACCTGGCTCTTCTAAGCTCAAAAGACAAAAAAAAAAAAAAATTCACTACATTTTTTCTGGTACTCTTTCAGACCTTGCTCTCAGAGTGCCATTTATTCTTCTTCATGCTAATTAGTTGTTCCAATCTTTGGAATCCCTCGTCTTCTGTATTCCCAAGATTGACCTATGCCCTGTTCTTCATCTAGGATTAAATATTCATAAATTTATTGGATAGTTATTCATTATTTGTGTAAGCTGAGCTTTGACTGCTTCTCCCGCGCGGTGCACTGTAGGCATTACTTAAGCTTCTTTGCAGCGTCCCTTCGGCCAGTGGCTGCAACCCCTTTCATTCCTTTGCCTGTACCTCCTTTCATATTCTCTCTCTTCCATCTTACTTTCCATTCCCTTCTGACAATCGTTTCATGTGCGTCTGCTCTTTCTTCCGTCCTGTTACACCTTTCAGGCCTTCTTTTCTCTCAATTTCCCTCCCAGCGCTTAATGACCTCATAGGTCCCAGCACTTGGCCTCTGGCCTCAATTTCAGTTCCGTTCGACGTCGGCTGTTTCAAATTCAACTTTTCATTTCGAACTCTATCTCTCTCCCAGTGAAACAAGAGAAATGGCCGTCGCGAATATGATAAGGAAAGTTTTCGGTCAAACTCTGGAACACAGCAGAGTAACGATGCTGATAACAGAGAAATATAAACCATTTAAACGATATAAATAAAAAAACAAGTGATAAATGAGCCGAAGTTTCTTCGGTACAGTCGAGTTTTCTGTACAGCGTATAATCAAGGCTACCGAAAATAGATCTATCTTTCGGTGGTCTCGGTCTAATGCTGTGTGAGAAGCGTCCCATGTAACTTTAACCACGGCCCGTTGGTGGCCTTCCCTATATCGTTGCCAGACGAACAATTATGGCTAACTTTAACCTTAAATAAAATAAAAACTCTTGAGGCTAGAGGGCTGCAATTTGTTATGTTTGATGATCGAAGGGTGGATGATCAACACACCAATTTACAGCCCTCTAGCCTCCGTAGTTTTTAAGATCTGAGGGCGGACAGAAAAAGAGCGGACAGAATAAAGTGCGGACGGACAGACAAAGCCAACACAATTGTTTTCTTTTCAGAAACCTAAATCACTTTACGTCTCCTTTTCTTCCGCAATCAGATGCTGCCGATTTCACAGCTCGTGAATTGTTAATTCATTTAAGGGTAACATTAATGTGTTACGGGACTATTGCAACGTTTAACGAATGTTTCTGTTGGGCGTCCTGTTTATTCTCGTTAATTTTGCTCCGCTGACAAACGTTCATTGCCCGAGTTGCCGACGCGTGATTTATGGATCAATCCGAGCGAACGTTTGCCAGTTGCCAGCGTTGGATTTATGCCTCAAATTTTTTGGGGGTGGG
>NC_089794.1:28063197-28078197 GCF_040412425.1 Macrobrachium rosenbergii | reverse complement strand
TCCCCATTTCCGCAGGATGACGGTATCCATTTGGCTAGAAGACAATCTTACCCTCTTAATTCACGCGTCTCGAGAATAATTCTCCCCTTTCACCGGAGTTACACGTATTCGAGAATTAATTATTGTTATCTGCAGAAGCGCACCACCACCACCACCACCTTGATCGCTGTTTGTCAAGGTTTTTTTATTATTATCTTTTTTGAGTCTTCTAAAATTACCCTCCAAGTGTGGGCTACTTTATGGCTCTCGGGCTGAAAGAAGCGAGTGTGAATTTGTTTACGTGGGACCGTTCCCTGCACAGAACTCTTCATTAATTGCTGCCGCTGGTGGTGTTCGCTCATGCACTGTGTTTTATGCGTTTAGTCAGAATGTCATCGTAAAGAACGGCTCCGTGTAAATACACTCTCTCTCTCTCTCTCTCTCTCTCTCTCTCTCTCTCTCTCTCTCTCTCTCGTCTGTGTGCATTCTGAACAACAACAATATTGTGGTTGTCAACATTGTGATAGTTTTTTCTCCCTTTCCGTCGGATTTTCTTTAATGAGCAAGGTTTTTTTTTTTACTGATTTTTTGTTTTGTTTTTCTAATATTTTGGGACGCGCATGATGGAGCAGTTTTTTTTTTTTTAACAATTTTGGTATCGTAGACGATGGACGATACCTGATCAAAGTTGTTGATGCATATATATATATATATATATATATATATATATATATATATATATATATACATATATATATATATATATATATATATATATATATATATATATATATATATATATATATATATATATATACAGGTATATATATGTGTGTGTATATATATAGATATAAATATATAATTATATGTATATTATATATATATATATACATACATACATATACATGAACATATACATATACCAACAGGTTTAAACCACGCTAACAGAAAACAAGAAAAAGTAAGCTACTGCACATTTTTGGTTTCAATTAAGCATTCGGTTACTAGAAAACTCTAATTAATTAATTAACCTGTTTGGAAAATTCTCAGCAAAACAATACGATTATAATTAACCTGCTTTCCAAACTCTCATGTTGCGGTTTTCACTGACTTAAAAAAAGAAATAAAAGCAATTCAGCCTCTCATTTTACCGGAAATTCGTGGTAAACCATAATATTGTGATGTTTGATGAACGTGAATTTTTTTGTGATGCTTTGATATGTGTTAGGAATATAAAACAAATTTTTCTCTCTCACCTACTTACATTGAAGTGCGTGTGGGCGTCTACACACTCACACACACACACACACACACACAAACACACACACAAACACAGACATACACATGCCCATTTATTTCTATGTTTGTATGTGTATGGACACTTATATACATGTTATGTATGTGAATACATGTCGACTTGTAGGAAAGCGAGTATGGGTTTGTTGGATAGAAAGCTGAAATCAGACACATTATTATTATTGTTATTATTATTATTATTATTATTATTATTATTATTATTATTATTATTATTATTATTATTATTCAGAAGATGAACAATATTCATATGGAACAAGTCCACCACAGGGGCCATTGACTAGAAATTTAAGCTTCCAAAGAATATTATTATTATTATTATTATTTATTATTATTATTATTATTATTATTATTATTATTATTATTATTATTATTATTATTATTCAGAAGATGCAAGCTACTCATATGGAACAAGCCCAACAAGGCCACCAAAGGGACCATTGACTAGAAATTCCAAGCTTCCAAAGAATATGGTGTTCATTCGAAAGAAGTAGCAGAAGGTAATAGGAAATACAGAAAGACGGGATAAGTTTATTAGGAAAAAATGATTGAAATTTATAAATAAATAGATAAAAATGTAAGTAAATTATTAAAATACAATTATTATTAATATTATTATTATTATTATTATTATTATTATTATTATTATTATTATTATTATTATTATTATCATTATTATTATTATTAATTTTTTCAGAAGATGAACCCTATTCATATGTAACAAGCCCACCAAAGGGGCCATTGACTAGAAATTCAAGCGTCTAAAGAATATGATGCTCATTTGTAAGAAGTAACATAAGATAATGTGAAGTACAGAAAGACTAGATGAGTTATTAAAAAAAATTAACAAATTATTAAACAGATAGAAATTTGAGTAAATTATTATAAAATACGAGGAGAATTGGTTCACAAGGATCCAACAGCCATTCATTGACAAAGGGACAGTTCCTCCTAAACAAACGAAAATCGCTTTGAAAGCATTACAAAGTAATCCAAGGCTTTCCGATTCATAAAAAGCCTCAGCTTTTACCTCAGAACTTGGATTCATTCCACCTCGGTTCATCGTCCTCTGCTTCTTCTGCCTCCCAGACGGTGTCTTGCAATTCGAACTTCGGAAGTTCAAGCAAAGATGCAATGCATTATGACCCTAATGCAATTCAATCTGTATTTTAATGTTTTACTTCCATTTTTGTTCATTTGTGAATTCGTTAATTTGTCTGTAGTTCTAATAACTGATCTCTTTTTGTATTTCCCATTACCTTCTGTTACTTCTTTCGAATGAACACCACATTCTTTGGAAGCTTGAATTTCAAGTCAATGGCCCCTGTGGTGGGATTGTTCCAATGAATAGGGTTCATCTTCTGGATAATAATAATAATAATAATAATAATAATAATAATAATAATAATAATAATAATAATAATAATAATAATAATAATAATAATAATAATTAGGTCTTTCTCCTCTAGATCGAGAATGGGATATGCTGTATATCAGATCCACAACAGTATTCAGTGGTGAATGATTGTTTTTATAAAATCAACAATAATTCACCACTGAATATTGTTGTGGACCTGATATACAGCAATATAATAATAATAATAATAATAATAATAATAATAATAATAATAATAATAATAATAATAATAATAATAATAATAATATCCTTCAAACATATCTTTGGAGCGTCTTCCTGCAGTCATTCTTTAGCCATTGCTGTCGAGAATCATCTTGTTATTTGTGTAGAGTCTGTAGACGATGCTGATGAAAACTTTTTTTTACAGGTGTTTCATCGGTCATTGCTCTCATGGGCTGCCAGTGCCTGCTCAGAGCTTTCTCAATCACAGAGACATTATGGGATGATTACTAACACGATAGTCAGCCAGTTTTGTCAGTTTGTTGTTTATTTATAGAATGGGGACTTGCTTAATTATCCTGTGCTTTATATTAAAGTTAATCTCTATCTTTTTCCTGTGTAGGGCAACAAAGGTCTATAGGTGATGGATTCCATGCAAAATGACAGTGCCTTTGCCCGAGTTTGGTAACGGTACATAACGTCCATAGAGTTGGGACTTGTCGTCTCGACCCTCTGGGATATTGCCCTCTATGATAGGTTAATAATACTGAAGACAAGAAGACTTGCAAGATTACGAAAAAAAATAATGACGAAATTAGAAAATTTTTTTCGAAAAAAGGAATGAAAATTGGAATTCTTGATGCAGTTATGAAGTTTAGAAGTACAGTTAGGGAAAAAAAATAAGAGTAAATAACGATTAAGAAAATCTTCAAAGAAACCCAGACCTAAGGCAACTCCGCGAAAATGAAGAACCAAAAAAATATAAAGAAATTTGAAGGTCCTTGATATAATTAGGCAATTATTTACTAACAATGCCATGATGAGAAATGTCCTGTCCGTCTTCCAACATCAAAGAGTAAAAGTTCATAATTTCTTCTTCTCTGCTGTGAGTCTTCTTAATGATCTCTCTCTCTCTCTCTCTCTCTCTCTCTCTCTCTCTCTCTGAAGTGGGGCTGTCTCCCGCAGAAGATTTTAATTCTAGTCCTGCCGGAGGCTCCATGAATCATCAACTTTTGCATAAATCTCTTCAACGTCTGCGTCGCTTGTTTTTGACGTCTCTTTGAAGACCTCAACACCCCCCCCCTCCCACCCCCTTCCTCCTCCTCTTTTCTCCTCCACCTCCTCCTCTTCCTTTTCGTCTTCGTCTTCCTCTTCTTTCTCCCCCTCCGTCTCCTCCTGTTCCTTTTCGTCTTCCTCTTCCTTCTCCTCTCCTTCCTCCTCCCACCCCCTGCCATCCTCCTCCTCCTTTTTTTCTTCCTCCTCCTCCTCCTCCTCTTCTCTTCCTCCTCCTCCTTTTCTCTCTCTCCTCCTCTTCTTTCTTTTCTTCTTCCTCCTCCTCCTCCTCCTCCTTTTCTCTTCCTCCCCCTCTTCTTTCTTTTCCTCCTCCTCCTCCTCCTTTTCTCTTCCTCCCCCTCTTCTTTCTTTTCCTCCTCCTTCTCCTCTCTTCCTCCTACCCCCATTCCATCCTCCCCTCCTCTTCCTCCTTTTCTCTTCCTCCTCCTCTTCTTTCTTTTCTTCCTCATCCTCCTCTTCCTCTTTTCTCTTCCTCCTCTTCTTTCTTTTCTTCCTCCTCCTCCTCCTCCTTTTCTCTGCCTCCTCCTCTTCTTTCTTTTCTTCTTCCTCCTCCTCCTTTTTCCTTTCTCCTCCTCTTCTTTCTTTTCTTCCTCCTCCTCTTCCTCTTTTCCCATTCCATCCTCCTCCCCCTCCTCCTCCTCCATCACTGCGAGATTTACCTTGGCAGAGTAATATGACAGGATCCTTTGAAGTCCTACAGAGCCCACGAGAAATCCTATGGAGGCCACAACAAATTTTGCCCCCCCGCCTCACGCCTCACCTCGCTAGGGGGCCCACTCCGCTTGGTTATTCTCCAAGAAATTGAAAGTAAAGCGATTTTTTATTTCTATTTCTATTTTTATTGTTTTCAAGCGATGATTCATTCAGGGCGCTGCTGCCTTAAACAATTCACCTCGTACTTCACTAATTCATTTATAAATCTATGCCTATTTGTATAATAATTTATCAGAGTGTCGTTTTTTTTTTCGAATAACTGATCTCTTCTTTCTGTTTTTCCTATTATCTTCTCCAATTTCTTTCAGATGAACACCATATTCTTTGAAAGCGTGTTCCCTATGAAGGGGGTTTATTTCTTGAATGATAATATCAAATCATATTTATTTACTTATTTATTTTGAATATTTATTTATGTGTTTATTTATTTTTGCATCTGTCAAGTCGCGAGAGGATCGATTATTGTCACGCTTCCGTTTTTCATGTGAAAGGTCTCTGTCTGTCTGTCTGTCTGTCTATCTGTTTGTCTATCCGTCTGTCTGTCTGTCTCTCTCTGTATGTCGTCTGTCTGTCTATCTGGCTACTGTTTGTCTATCTGTCTGTCTGTCTATCTGGCTACTGTTTGTCTATCTGTCTGTCTGTCTGGCTACCTGTCTGTCTGTTTGTCTATCTATCTATCTATCTGTGTCTGTTTGTCTGTCTGTCTGTCTGTTTGTTTGTCTATCTGTCTGTCTGTCTGTATGTCGTCTGTCTTTCTATCTGTCTGTCTATCTATTTGTCTGTCTGTTTGTCTATCTGTCTGACTGTCTGTATGTCGTCTGTCTTTCTATCTGTCTGTCTGTCTGTCTGTCTGTATGTCGTCTGTCTTTCTATCTGTCTGTCTATCTATTTGTCTGTCTGTTTGTCTATCTGTCTGTCTGTCTGTATGTCGTCTGTCTTTCTATCTGTCTGTCTGTCTGTATGTCGTCTGTCTTTCTATCTGTCTGTCTGTATGTCGTCTGTCTTTCTATCTGTCTATCTGTCTGTCTGTCTGTATGTCGTCTGTCTTTCTATCTGTCTATCTGTCTGTCTGTCTGTATGTCGTCTGTCTTTCTATCTGTCTGTCTATCTATTTGTCTGTCTGTTTGTCTATCTGTCTGTCTGTCTGTCTGTCTGTCTGTATGTCGTCTGTCTTTCTATCTGTCTGTCTGTCTGTCTGTATGTCGTCTGTCTTTCTATCTGTCTGTCTGTATGTCGTCTGTCTTTCTATCTGTTTGTCTGTCTGTATGTCGTCTGTCTTTCTATCTGTTTGTCTGTCTGTATGTCGTCTGTCTTTCTATCTGTCTGTCTATCTATTTGTCTGTCTGTTTGTCTATCTGTCTGTCTGTATGTCGTCTGTCTTTCTATCTGTCTGTCTATCTGTTTGTCTGTCTGTTTGTCTATCTGTCTGTCTGTATGTCGTCTGTCTGTCTGCCTGGCTGTATGTTTGTCTATCTGTCTATCTGTCTGACTGTCTGCCTGTCTGTGTATCTGTCTGTATATCTGTCTGTCTGCCTATCTGTCTGTCTGTCTGTCTTTCTCTGTCTGGTTTGTCTATTCTGAACCTTGTCTGTATGTCGTCTGGGTCAAGGAGGAGGCCTGGGCAGAGTCTGTTTGTCTGTCTGTTTGCCAATCTGTTTGTCGGGCAGATGAAGTCAGGTGGGCCAAGGTCTGTCTGCCTGGCTGTGAAGTTTGTCTATGGGTCTAGGAGGCCTGACAGTCTGCCTGTCTGTGTATCTGTCTGTATATCTGTCTGTCTGCCTATCTGTCTGTCTGTCTGTCTGTCTCTGTCTGGTTCCCGGTGGATTCCTACGAACCTTCGTGAAGAATTCGGGTATGGGCCAAGGAGGAGGCCTCGGGCAGAGTGAAGAATTCGGGTATGGGCCAAGGAGGAGGCCTCGGGCAGAGTGAAGAATTCGGGTGTGGGCCAAGGAGGAGGCCTCGGGCAGAGTGAAGAATTCGGGTATGGGCCAAGGAGGAGGCCTCGGGCAGAGTGAAGAATTCGGGTATGGGCCAAGGAGGAGGCCTCGGGCAGAGTTTAGGATGAATCCGGATCCAGGATCTTGTTTCACTCCTTCCTTTGTCTCTTGTGGAGGTTTGGACTCCCTGGGTCCTTTCGACTTCTGATATTTTAACACCTCTCAGAAGTCGTATTTCTGTTACCGTGTCACTCTTATTTTGGACTGCGGTATTTCTGAGGACATGACACCTCATAAGATGTCTGTTTCTGGTTTCTTATCACTGTATTGTTTTCGATTGCGATATTTTTATGATTGTATGTAATTGTATATATATACATATTCATGTATATATATGTGTGTATATATATATACACATACATACACACGTACATATTATGTATACACATATATATGTATACGTAAAGGCATACAGCAGGGTTCACAAAACACATGTACTATAAGCATCTTCAATCTGCAAATATAACAAAGATCGGTAAAATTTACAAAAAAAAACTATTTTAAAAATAAAGTTGAAAGAGAATTTTTTTTTACAAAAATTAAAATTAGTATAACTTAAAATGTATAGAGTAAAAAAAATAAAAAACCAGTGCTCAACAAACCATTCAAAGGAAAGGAGAAGGAGAAGAACGAATGCCCAAGTCCTGACTCCACCCTACGACTTCAGTTATGCTTCGGGTGACCAGACGTCCCCATTTGCGGGGGACAGTCCCCCATTTTGAATCTCTGTCCCCCCAAAAATCACTACCTTCGGGGGACGTACTAATGTCCCCCTTTACGGAATTTGCCCGTCATGTGTCTCCATGCATCTTCTTCTTCGTTGAACGTGCTTTTTTCCCCCATTTTTCATATGGGGTAAGCACGATGCCTTCTTTTGGAGGACTTTGATTTGGCGTTGGGGTAGGCCGTAGCCTCGATCGGCTGCATGTGTCCCCATGCATGTCCAGTTGTAATAAATTGCTAATTGTTCAAAAATAAGAGTCAAGATATTTTTTCTCGAAACCTCAAAGGCTCTCGCATAAGTTGAATTGTGCTCCATTTTCTTTAACTAAATAAAAGAAACTGAAAACAAACGCACCATTTATACACGTAAGATACGACCAGTAACCTCTCTTGCACTCGTCCATGCACGAGTATGTCTGAGTCCATCCACTACGGTGTTGGTAGTCTATTAGTAATCAAGAAGCACTCAAACGAGAGCGACATCATGGCATCCAAAAGGAAGTGCACTTTTGATAAAGAATTAGAAGGTGAATAACCTTTCTTATAAAAAAAAAGCAAAACGTGAAAGTGATGTCAAGTGTTTAAAGTGCATGTCGTATTTCCCGATAACAAATGGTGGAAAATATGAAATATGCAGAACGAAGGATTTGCAGAAAAAGAAAAGAATTTGGCAGCAGCAGAAGGAACTTGGGCTTATCATGCATTGCAACACAGCTTTTCATTCCGTTCTATGGATTGCACTTCCAAACTTATCAAAAAGTGTTTTGACAATTCGTTTGGATGCGCTCGCACCAAAACGGAGGCAATTTTGAACAACGTTTTCCTGCCTGACACCTTAGAATCCTTAAATGAGGATTTGTCTCAGGTAAATTGTGTGACATTATATTGTGGCTGCTCTAATCATGGAAATATTAAGTTGTGTCCCTTATTGGTTAGATACTTTTTGCCCTGCCATGGTGTCAAGGTTAAAATTTTGGGAGGTTAAAAATCTAGGTGGAGGAACGAGTGAAATACTTGCAGACTATATAAAAGAATTGTCTTCTATATTGTTGGCACTGTGTGCTGACAACACAAATTGCAACTTTGGTGGATAATCAATGGGAGGTAAAAATAATGTGTTCTACCGGATGTAACAAAATCTAGGAAGAAAATTAATTGGTGTTGATTACGCCGCTCATATGTATGAAAGCTGCATCGGACTGTCTGCCTGTAGATGGAGAAGTAATAACAGTGAAGATATTTTCTTTTTGCTACATTTATACTATTTGCTACATTTATACTGTTAGAGTAGAGCAACCGAAATAAATTTGTGAAAATGCTGATGTACACTATCAAAATTTATTATGATATAGTAAGACAAGGTGGCTTGCTTGAACACCAGCTGTTGAGAGGATTCTGCAGCTATTCAAACCTTTGAAAACATATTTTTTGTCACAGGACAAATGTCCCAGCCTTCTTAAACAGTTCTTTGAGGATCCAGTTGCTGAAGTGTGGCTTTTTTTTTTTTTTTTACACAAAGTACAGTATTCCATGATTGCACACTAAAGGCCGAGTCCCAAAAAGAGTTATGATGGAAGTTTCTTGTATTTTAAGAGATTTTAAAATGAAGTTATCAGACAGAAAAAATGAGCTATTCATCCTAATCATAATAAATAAGATGCTTCCAGATTTAGAAGGGAAAGGGCATGACATAGGGCATTTTAAAAGCGTAGTTGAATCATTTTACGGAACTTGCATTGAATACTTGAATCAGTGGACCCGACCGTTTGAAGACGTGAACAATTTTGAATGGATCCTTCTTCAAAATAAAACAGTATCATGGTCTCAAGTTCAAGAAGTACTGAATTTTATTCAAGAGACAAAACCTAATTTGACAATGGACTTTTTGGTGAGATTACGTATGTTAAGGAATTTTTGACAAATAACAAAATGCAGGAATGGAAAGACAATGATTCGGAAGTGGATAAGAAATGGGTAGAGATTTTCTCTTTCGTAATAAAAATATTCCTTTTAAAAACATTTCAAAGCTTGTTGAGTTTTGCCTATGTCTCCCTGGGTCAAATGCTCCTGCAGAGAGAGTATTCTCTCTAATGAAAAACTCTTGGAGATTAGAGAAAAGTCACTTGCAGGTGACTACATTGAGGTCTGGACTAATAGTGAGATGCAATTTCGACTTGAGTTGCATTGACTTTTATGATTATCTTAAAACTCGACCCTCACTCCTTAGGAAAATAAAATCAAACCAGAAATACACCTAAGAGTGAGGGTTAATATAAAAACGTTTTTATTTTTTGTTTTAATATTCATAGAATCATGTCTATAAAGTTTCTCTTTTATGCTATAAACGTATATATTGTACTATTGAAAGTAGTACTTGCTCTGATTAAATGCTGAATGAATCATACTCTTTCATTTATTCAGATGTGTGTATATATATCTAAATATGTAATTTTTTGGAGAATAAATCTCATATGTCAGGATGAAAAGATCAAGTAGCTGCAGTTCTGTCTGTCTGTCTGTCTGTCTGTCTGTCTGTCTGTCTGTCTGTCTGTCTCTCCCTCTCTCTCATATATATATATATATATATATATATATATATATATATATATATATATATATATATATATATATATAATATATATATATATATATATATATATATATTATATAATTAGGGTTATGCTTATGCATATATATACGTACTTGTTAATTTATACGGGTGTCCCCCTTTCACCTCTCAAATAAATAGTCACCCTAATTTTGCTAGATAAAGAGGTCATACATACACACACACAAGCACACGAAATAAGAGCCGAAACCAAGCCGTTAGAAACGAAACCAAAATAAACCCAGAAGCCCAAAACGCCAACAAACCAACCAGCCATCAACATCATCATCATCATCATGATGCGAGACAGGAGGAGCTGTCAGATCAGTGCCATCTGGCGAGTGCCGGATGAATTAACCTCTTCATGATTTATATATTGAATATCTCCGGTTGATTAGTCGATCATCACTCCTCCTCTCGAGAGTCTCCTCCTCCCCCTCTTCTTTCTTCTTCTTCTTCTTCTTCTTCTTCTTCTTCTTCTTCTTTTCTCAGCTGTCAGCCTAATGATACTGTCGTTAGCCGATGAGGAAAGCATGAATCACTTCGGCCCCTTTGAAGTGGGAGAGAGAGGAAGGAAAAGAGAGATGAGAAAGATGCTGAGAGGGGGGGGTGTGGGGGGAGAGAAGGAGGAGGGATGGGGAAGGGTTGTAATGTCTTGATTGGATGATCAACCACTGAATAGAAGAAGAAGAAGAAGAAGAAGATGGTCGTTTAAGCCTTTCCGTGGAGGAAGTGAGTTATTGAAGGCGCGGGAATTTTTCAAAGATTTGTTACCTTCCGGATTTAAGGGACAGATGTGGCAAGTCGACTGCACGGGGAGAAAGTGGGTCATGATTTGGGACAAATGTGTGGAAGTAACTGAGTAAATGATTATTGATTATACAGTGATTTCATAGGGAATTAAAGGTCATTACTTATAGAAAAATATGGGACCAGTATATAGAACTAACTGATAATTGATTACCTAAAGATTTCATAGGGAATTAAAGGTCATTACTCATAGAAAAATATGGGACAAATATATGGAAGTAACTTCGTTGCTGATAATTGATCATATAAATATTTAAGAGAGAATTGAAGACCATTATATATATATATATATATATATATATATATATATATATATATATATATATATATACATATATATATATGTGTGTGTGTGGGACAAATATATGGAAATAACTGCGTAACTGATAATTGATTATATAAATATTTAATATTTAATAGAGAATTGAAGGTCATTATACATATATATAATATATATATACATATAATATATACATATATATATTATATATATAATATATACACATATATACATATATATATATATATATATATAAATATATATGAATATATATATATATATATATATATATATATATATATATATATATATATATATATATATATATATGTGTGTGTGTGTGTGTGTGTGTGTGTAAGCATAAGTTAATAATAGATTAACAAAAGATTAATAAGGAATTGAAGGTCATACCATATTAACAAAAGATATAAGTCGGTAATGAATAGGACGAGTAATTATGGAAAGAGAAAAAAAGTAATTAGGCAGAATGATTAAGTGATTAACCACGTGGAAAAAATAAGTGAACAATTATTGGGATATTTAACGACGAAAGAAAGAAAGCCGGTAATTATGCCCGGTAATGGCCGTGATTATTGTGAAGATAATTAACTATGCAAAAAAAGAATAAAGTTGATGATAAAACCGACATTTAGCGACGCAGAAAAGATGGAATTGGATATTTAACTATTCAGAAAAATTGGAAACACTTTTAAACAAAGTGGATGGATAATCTCAATCACAAAAATCGATTGATTAAATACTCTCAAAGAAACTGCAACCCCCTTTCATTCCTTTTACTGTACCTCCGTTCATATTCTCTTTCCTCCATCTTACTTTCCTTAAACCCCCTCCTAATAATTGGATCATTGCTCAGGAAAAAAGTAGGGTTTTCAGAACACCCGTTTAGTAACTTTCTCTCGCAGTTACTCTCTGGAAATCGGTAATTCGTGGATTTCCCCCTCTAATACAAGGTATAGAATTCTTCTCTTTCTTATATTTTCCCCTGGCTCTTGCAATCGCCATTTTCTTGTTTTTTTCACTCGTATCTCTCGAACCTGGGCTATTTATTTGTATGAGGTTTCACTTTTCGTGGATATCTTCGTTATGATAAAGGAATTATAGGGCATTTAGAAGCTAGTCAGAACTGCAAAAGATAAAGGCGTCTTCAGCCAAATATACAAAAATAGAAGTGTGTAAATAACTAAAAAAAAAAAATAGAAAAATAAAGAGGGGTGTTAACGAAAACACCCACAAAAATAAGAAGAAATTTAGAAGCAAAAGCCAATAATATATAAAAATTTGAAGATAAAAGTACAAAAGAAGAAATGCAGACAATAAAGGCGAGAAAATGAAAGACGAGCGTGAATAAAAAGATAGGAACGCAAGAAATATGCCGGGAAAACCCACGCAAATAAAACACTTGTCAAAAACAAATCCTAATGAATTGCCTGATGCAATCGAACTTGAAAGAGACGGACTTTGAAAAGCAACCTAAAGAAAGAAAGAAAGACGAAAGAAAAACAGCTAATGAAAGGAAGGAGGGGAAACGAGAATCGAGTGAAAACGAGAATCGAAATCTCTCTCTCTCTCTCTCTCTCTCTCTCTCTCTCTCTCTCTCTCTCTCTCTCTCTCTCTCCCCGTCCCCAGGGCTGCTGCTGTACTTCATTAGGACCGAGTCTCCTTCCACTCATTGGCCAGGAGGCTTTGTACCGTAGGCCAACTTTAATATTTCCTCGGAGGAAGGTGAGAGCGAGCCTCAACAATTCGGCGTGCCGCGTTTCAGGGTCAGAGCTGATAACCTTTGGCACGTCTCCAAAACTATGTCTCTCGAGTGCCACTTGAAGCAGCGCCGTTCGTTCCTGCTCCGTCGTGTGTGTGTGTGTGTATCTGGTGCGGGGATCTTACGCCTTCTGTTGGGTTACTTTGCGGATTCAAGTAGCATCTCACACCTTCTGTTAGGTTACTTAGGGAATTCAGTTAGAGATCTCACACCTTCTGTTGGGTTACTTTGGGAATTCAAGTAGAATTTCACACCTTCTGTTGGGTTACGTTGGGAATTCAAGTAGAATTTCACACCTTATGTTGGGTTATTTTGGGAATTCAAGCAGAATCTCACACCTGTTGGGTTACTCGGGGGATTTCAAATAGAATTTCACACCATCTGTTGGGTTACTTTGGGAATTCAAGCAGAATCTCACACCTGTTGGGTTACTTGGGGGAACTCAAGTAGAATTTCACACCATCTGTTGGGTTACTCTGGGAATTCAAGCAGAATCTCACACCTTCTGTTGGGTTACTTGGGGAATTCAAGTAGAATTTCACAGCATCTGTTGGGTTACTTGGGCGAATTCAAGCAGAATCTCACACGTTCTGTTGGGTTACTTGGGGAATTCAAGTAGAATTTCACAGCATATGTTGGGTTACTTGGGGAATTCAAGTAGAATTTCACACCAACTGTTGGGTTACTTGGGGAATCCAAGTAGAATCTCACACCTTTTAGGTTACTTGGGGAATTCAGGAAACCAGCCAGAGATCTCACACCTGCTGATGGATTACTTGGGGAATTTAGGTAAAATCTCACACCTGTTTGGGTTACTTGAGGTATTCAAATAGACTCTTACACCATCTGTTGGGTTAGTTTGGGAAATCAACCAGAAATCTCACGCCTTCTTTTGAGTTACTTTGGAAAATCAACCAGAGATCTTACACCTGTTGGATCTCTTAGGAAAACCAACCAGAGACCTCAAAACTATCAAGTTACTTAAGGAAATTAACCGATATGTGACAGCAGAAAGGTGGCTGGAATATAACCCTTACCCAGATCGAATTGGCTGAATGATTTCATGCTTATGGCTGTCACTGTCATCACCATGCTGTTCTCATAGTTCTCATCCAAGTGAATCATCTGGGTCTTCCAACTCTTCTGGTGTCCACGGGAGCACAGCTGATAATATCAATTACTATTTCCACAGGGGGTTGTACAAAGAACATGTACAAATCATTTCCATTTCCTTTTATCATTCTCTCATCTACACCTCCCTTAATTAATCTTTCGGTGTCATTGCTCTTTTTATCCGGCGATCTGACTCCTAAGATTCTTCGTAAAGCAGTATTCTTAAATCTGCAATATATATTAGATATGGTTTTATTGATATACTGTGATTCATGTCCTTATAGCAAAACTGATCACACTAAATAAATAAATAAAAATAAATAAATAAATAAAAATAAGTAAATAAATAAATAAATAAATAAATAAAAATAAATAAATAAAATAAAAATAAATAAAAATGAATAATAAGTATAATCTTATTCTCTCTCTCTCTCTCTCTCTCTCTCTCTCTCTCTCTCTCTCTCTCTCTCGTTTGTATGTATGCATGTGTACATATGCTACGCACCAAAGGGATCTCCTGTCATGCGAATGGTTGACAACCGAATCGTAAATGAATATTAATGAATACTTTTCGCGTAAAAACTCGCTTGCAAGGCTGCAGTGATCCCCCTTTATGACTCTCTCTCTCTCTCTCTCTCTCTCTCTCTCTCTCTCTCGTTCTTTTTTCCTTATTCATCTTTTATCTCTCTCTCTCTCTCTCTCCCCCTCATTATTCATCTTTTATCAGTGTTCTCTCTCTCTCTCTCTCTCTCTCTCTCTCTCTCTCTCTCTCTCTCTCTCTCTTCGTTCTTTTTCCTTATTCAACTTTTATATCTCTCTCTCTCTCTCTCTCCCTCTCATTATTCATCTTTTTCTTTTTCTCTTACTCATCTTTTATCAATCTCTCTCTCTCTCTCTCTCTCTCTCTCTCTCTCTCTCTCTCTCTCTCTCTCTCTGTGTGTGTGTAGGGTTTTCAAGGTCGGGTGGGACGCCTATTCAAGAAATGTTTGTACGAATTCATTCTGTTTTATTAGTGTCTTGAGCTATTTGACA
>NC_089794.1:28055697-28058197 GCF_040412425.1 Macrobrachium rosenbergii | reverse complement strand
ACGCTCTCTCTCTCTCTCTCTCTCTCTCTCTCTCTCTCTCTCTCTCTCTCTCTCTCTCTCTCGCAGCGGGATTGTCAGCGCCTCAACAGGATTTCCGGCAACCTTGTGCTCCTTCTAGATAAGACCCGCGACCTTAGAAACAGCGGTCAAGGTTTCGGAAAACTCTACGGCCTGAAAAAGATGATTTTGATACAAGGAGTTTTATACTGCGTTTCCTGATTATTATTATTATTATTATTATTATTATTATTATTATTATTATTATTATTATTATTATTATTATTATATTATTATTATTATTATTATTATTATTATTATTATTGAGGAACAAGCAAGCTTTCGTGGGTTTGATCAAATGGTACATTTGTTATTGTATTTTATATATATTCAGAATTAACGACTAGTAAATATCATTGATATATAAAAGGAATACAGTAGTTACAGTAGTATATACCAGTGGTTCTTAACCTGGGGGCTGGGTCCCTAGGGGGGCGTCAGCAATTTCAAGGGGGGGTGGGTGACGCGAGACCTAAGGAAAAATTAAAATTTCTCTAATTATATTCGTTATTCTCTTAACAAGAATCGCTAAGAAGCAGTGTCAAGTATCTCACTAATCCATTCCCAGAAGAATAAAAACACCAATTCTCTTTCTCTTTTTTTTCATTTTCCTTTAAATCTGGGAGGGAGTTTTACTCATAGATGCAAGTTAGGGGCGGGCGGATGGAGGGAAGGACCAACTCTTAGAGGGGGCGTGGTAATAAAAAGGTTAAAAACCTCTGGTATATACCGAAGAAATAAAAATTGAAAAAAAAAACAAATGAGAATATACAGATATTCTGCATCACTTGTGGGTACAAATGACAACAGAGTATAACCAAATTTTAATTGAGATTCAGATGCCCTGACAACGGGCGACCTGCTGCCCGATTCTAGCCCCGACCCGGAGAAAGGGCAGAAGATAAAGGAAATTCTTGTACTTCATAGATTTTGTATGTGAGATTATATTTTTGAAATGTTTCCGGCTTGGACCATGGGTTGTACCATGTCTTCTGTATAATAATAATAATAATAATAATAATAATAATAATAATAATAATAATAATAATAATAATAATAATAATAATAATAATAATAATAATAATAATAATAATAATGATGATGATGATGATAATGGTAAAATATATATATATATATATATATATATATATATATATATATATATATATATATATATATATATATATATATATATATATATATATATATATATATATATATATATATATATATATTTATATAACGAGAGCTCGGAAGGTCCTGCTCGATTCCCCTTATCAATCTAAGTATAACAGCAAAGTTACCAACAAGGTAAAAGGTTTGGAACGTTCTACTTTGTGGGTGGCTTTTTCCTTTGTCGACAACTTTGTTGTTTTAGCTAGACTGATAAGAATCGAGCAGGTTCTCGAGAGCTCTCGTTTTCTATATATTTTTAAAGGTATATTTATACTTCCATTAGTGTGGATTTACCATCATTTTAGTGACTCGTGTGGTTATGATATATCATATATATATATACACATATATGCATATATATGTATAAATAAGTATATATACTGTATATATAGTAGTTTATTTAAGCAGTATCAGTTACCATTACTCATATAACCTAAAAGAAGAGTTTATACTTCCATTAGTGTGGATTTACCGTCATTTTAGTGACTCGTGTGGTTATGATATATTTGTAAATATATACATATACTTTTATATATACACATATATATATATATATATATATATATATATATATATATATATATATATACATATATATATATAAGTATATATACTGTATATATAGCAGTTTATTTAAACAGTATCAGTTACCATTACTGATATAACCTAAAGAAGAATTAACTTCTCTTTTGTAAGATCGAAGTCGATCATATATCGTAAAGTCTGTCAGACTGGAACACACAAACACACACACAAACACAAACACACACAGAGGGGGAACCTGTCCCCTTGTTAACCAGCCGAAGTTCATTAACCCAGCGAACACGACGCCGTAACTAGGGTGGGCAGTTCTAAAGGCTTTGGAATTCAATCCGTCTCACGCGAATGTTACGAGGAATCGAAGATCCTATTTAGATCCCTGGAGGAGGGGAATCGGATGCCGTCCTGGAAGTTTTAACATTGTGTTTGTTGCAGTTACGACGGTTCATTGTTGAGGAGAATTCGATTTATTGTCTCCGCTGAAGCGTTTTTTTATTATACGCACCTTACGTTTCATAGAAGCAGTTAAATTTTGTTATATTTTTTTCTTTACAGTTCAGTGGTGCCTTAGGCTTTTAGCTTTCTATAAAAGGAAACTTGTGCTGGCTTTGTCTGTCCGTCCTCACTTTTTTTCTGCCAGGCCTCAGATCTTAAAAACTATTGGGGATAGAGGGCTGCAAATTGGTCTGTTGATCATCCACCCTCAAATCTTCAAACATGCCAAATT
>NC_089794.1:28048197-28050697 GCF_040412425.1 Macrobrachium rosenbergii | reverse complement strand
CAAGAACAGGAATTTAATTGGAAATGGAAAATAACAAGTAACAGAATAATTAGAAGTCAAGAATGAAATAGGAAGGAAAGGAGAGCAGCAATGACATGTAGAATAAGAAGAGCAGAATCACAAAGGAAAAAAAGAGCGACTGAAGAAAAAAGAGGAAAAGAAATGGCGAATAATAACTAACAAAACAAAAAAGAAAAGGAATACTAGAAGATAAAGAAGGAGAAAGAAGGGGGCAGCAAACAAATGATAGACTTAAATAAAAGCCATAAAAATAGACGAAGAACGTCAAGAAGCAGACAGAAAAAAAATTAAGTTGCAGAGCAACGGTAAGAACAGCTAAATAAAGAAGAAGAGGAGGAGGAGGAGGAGGAGGAGGAGGAGGAGGCGGAGAGGAGGAGGAGCAGGAGGGAGAGAAAGAGGAGGCGGAGGAGGAGGAGGAGGAGGAGGGGGGAAGGAGGAGGCGGAGGAGGAAAAAAGAGGGAGGGAAGGAGTCATTCGTTCAGTGACCTTTGAAAGAGTCCCTGACCTACGTTGGAGGAGGAGGAGGAGGAGGAGGAGGAGGAGGAGGAGGAGGAGAGAGAGAGAAAGAGAGAAGGCTCAGTCATTTTCTGAAGGCGAAGAAGCATTTGGCCAACATTCCTTTAAATTTGCAGGTTCCTGTGCGCCGTCGGTGCCGAAGGGAAGAAAAAAAAAAAAAAAAAAGAATAACGGGAAGGGAATACTTAAGGAAAGCGGGATTTGCTCTGTCTTGTTCTCTCTATCTCGGTGGAAATTGACGGACCGATTGATTTTTTCAGTCGCGTAAAGTGGCGTGACAGTATCGGTGGGCATGTTTGTCAAAACATGAGCCGTTTTGCGAGGAGGGAATCAGTGGAAAGATTCTTGTTGATTTTTCAAATGAGGATGATTTTCGATTGAACGATTGATTCGTCGGTGCCAGTTGACAGTTATGATGGAATGTACAATTGAATGGATGTTTTTAAGAATAATGATTGAAAATGTCATGACATTGCAGCATTTACGATTATTATCACAAAAAAATAAAAAAATATTCTTATCACGTATTTCCTAAGTACTGTGTGTGTTATGTATATATATATATATATATATATATATATATATATATATATATATATATATATATATATATATATATATATATATATATATATATATATATATATATATATATATATATATATATATATATATATATATATATATATATATATATTTATATATATATATTATATGTGTGTATGTGTCCGTGCGTGTGTGTGTGTATCACGTTAAGACATTCATTACAATAAACAATTATCATATGTGTAAATTAACAAATATATATAATATTATTTATTTCTTTATTTATTTATTTATTTATTTGTGAACTTACTTATCATATGCCAATTGTTTATTGCAGTAAATTTCTCAACGACCACTTTACTGCACCTTTTTTATAATCAATGTTTTTCTCCTCCTCCACTTGAGCGAATTCCTTCCTGCCAAAGTTCGCTTTCAGTTCGGTCGTCGTTTTTCTTAATGCTTGTGTAATAATAATAATAATAATAATAATAATAATAATAATAATAATAATAATATTGGTGGTATTTATTTTTCTTTTTGAAGTCCATTTCTGGTATTTACAGTACTTTTTCTGTCGATATGTTTTCGACCACCTCGATGCTCTTTTTCTGGACGTTGATAATATAATAATAATAATAATAATAATAATCAATAATAATAATAATAATAATAATAATAATAATAATAATAATAAGTAGACCCCTCTCTTTAACAGGCCCTGTTAGATAGGGTGACTGCATAATTTGAGTTAATTGTATAGAGAATCTTCTCAGTGTAAAATTAGAATTTTATTGATTCTTCTCAATTTTCCTTATATTGAGAAGACGCAATGCGAAATAAAAAACAAGTTGTGCACCCATCCTATTCAGCGGGTCTTGTTTAAGAGAGGGTCTATTTCCTTCCTAATAATAATAATAATAATAATAATAATAATAATTTAAGAGAGGGTCTACTTTCCTCCTCCTCCTCCTCCTCCTCCTCTTCCTCCTCCTCCTCCTAATAATAATAATAATAATATAATAATAATAATAATAATAATAATAATAATAATAATAATAATAATGAGTTTTGAACCTACATAAGCTATGTATTTAGAACCTCCTCCATTGTTTGCAGAGCAACAACTCTCATAAATACCTAATTTATCTCCACCCCCAAAAAAAAAAAAAAAAAAAACAACAATAACAATGTATACCTGGGCACCCTATTGCTGTCAGTGCACCTCACGTGGTGCACTGTAGGCATAACTTAAGGCTCTTTGCAGCGTCCCTTCGGCTCCTAGCTGCAACCCCATTTCGTTCCTCTTACTGTACCTCCTTTCATATTCTCTTTCTTCCATCTGACTTTCCACCCTCGCCTAACAATTGATTCACAGGGCAACTGCTTTGAGGTTTTCCTCCTGTTACACCTTTCAAAC
>NC_089794.1:28023197-28045697 GCF_040412425.1 Macrobrachium rosenbergii | reverse complement strand
AGATAATCAGATTTAATTCTAGGGACGCTTACCTGGTCTCAAAATAGAAAATGCTCGATTCCTTAATGCCCTTCTGTTTATAAATATCTATTTCAACTCGCTAAATATATCCCACCTCTTCACTCTCCCGTTTAACATCATCTCAGTATCATCTGCATGGAGTGAATCAGCAACTCACAGCATCCAATGACTATTAATTCTTAAAGGACGTTTATTTAATAAGAAAGTTGCATCTCTTCGTCTGCAACATCTGGTGATGTGTGAGTCTAAGGCCTCATATGGCCGGTCGCGTTTTCCCGAGATGTAGCCGAGTACCGGGACCTTTCCTTGAAAAAAGCGGGGGCGCCATATCTTAAAAACTAACCTTAGAATTTTCTTGAAAATAATCTCATTATGTTTCCCACACCCAAATTACTTGTCGGATCATAGCTCAACCTAACCTAACCTAAAATAGGGGCATGACGAAAAAACCGGGTCTGGTGCAGTACATATATACATCTCAGGAATTTGTTGGCCGGTTGCAGATTGACACGTTAACTCTCTCCTCCTCTCTGTTTCTCAGGGAAAGTATTTCGTCAGTTGCTTTGCATATCTTACTGTTTACTCAAGAGAGAGTTCACCTTTCTCTTAATCCTCCTCCCAGGAAGAGTGTTTCGTCAGTTGCTTTGCCTGATTAAACGTTTTCCCTCGAAGGGAATTTTAAAGTTTATGGTGATTCGTTGCGTAGATCAGAAGATGAGTGAATAAATAGATAAGGGAAGGAAGGAGAATACGGGAGTGAATAAGTGGATAAATCAGGTGAAAGGTGGGTAACATATTTGTAAATCAGTTGCTGCCGAAAGGGAATTAAAACATACATACGTACATTATATATATATTTATATATATATATATGTATGTATGTATGTACACACAAAAAAACACACACACACATATATATGTATATATACTGTATATGTGTGTGTGTGTGTTTGTGAAGTTTCGTTACATTTAACGCATTAACCACAAATATTACTTATATCGAATTCACTTTACCATTCAAGTAACTTACACCCAAGGGGAATCATAACTGATAAGAACCTGGCCGGGCCAGACGCACTTAGTCATGATTCCCCCCGGGGTATAAGTTAGTCCAATGTATAGTGAAGTGGATGTTACGTTATATTTATGGCTTACTAGTTATGGATAATATATGTATATATATATATATATATATATATATATATATATATATATATATATATATATATATATATATATATATATATATATATATATATATATATATATATATTTATATATATATATATATTTATATATATATATGAATATATATATATATATATATATTCATATATATATAAATATATATATATATATATATATATATATATATATATATATATATATATATATAGAGAGAGAGAGAGAGAGAGAGAGAGAGAGAGAGAAGAGGGAAGGAGAGAGGAGAGAGGGGGGGGCAGGTTAAAAATTTTCACCTTTAAAACAAACAGCACAATTTTACGACTCCAAATCTCGGAGTTTATGGTTTCCCATCCGGAATCTGATCGAGATGGGATTATGAGGAATTTAGGTGCGAAAAGTCCACATCAGAATCTCGTGTTTTGTTTTTATTGCAAATTTTATATGTATATTTATATACACAAATGTCTATGTATAAATATATATATTTTATACACACACACATATATATATGCATGTAAGTATCTTTTTCTCCCTCTCTCTCTCTTATTATATATATATATATATATATATATATATATATATATATATATATATATATATATATATATATATATATATATATATATATATATATATATATATATATATATACATATACATACACACATACATTCGTACATATATACATACATAAATAACCACACCTGTAGCAATCGCTAGGTACGCGCGTTAATTAAATTATATATAGTTAATAGATTTCTAGATGATTTCAATACCATTTGTTTATGAACTTTTGAGATCTCTCAGACCATAAAGACTCGACCAGGCCTTAGAAAAGGTTGGTAATTTAATAGATGATTGTTGATGTATTTAGAAGAATAGAGAGAGAGAGAGAGAGAGAGAGAGAGAGAGAGAGAGAGAGAGAGAGAGAGAGAGAGAGACTTATCAATACTGTACTTGGGCAGGTCACTAGAGAAGTTTTTGCTTAGTATTTTCACTTTCCTCTTAAGTTTTTTTTCACCCGTAATGCTACAGTAGAGAAAGTCATAGTGCTATGAGTCAGGTTGTTTCAAGAACTCCATTTGCTGGAAAAACAATTTCCATTATTAAAATATCTCCTGTATAAGGCCACAGTGGGGTTGCTGCGAAGTGCAAAGGGAAAGTAGGCTATTCCTATCTCATTACCAGGAAGTATTCCTATCTCATTACCAGGAAAGTATTCCTATCTCATTACCAGATGATAATATCGTAAGTCATTATATATATATATATATATATATATATATATATATATATATATATATATATATATATATATATATATATATATATAGAGAGAGAGAGAGAGAGAGAGAGAGAGAGAGAGAGAGAGAGAGAGAGAGAGAGATCTTTGATTCCTTATTAACTTTAGTATTTGTTTTCCATCAGTCAGTGACAAAATTATCTTCCCCTTAATTTGTTTAACACAAGTACTTTTCACGTTAGGGAAGCTTGATCAATAATAATAATAATAATAATAATAATAATAATAATAATAATAATAATAATGAAAGCTACCGCCATTTTAGCCCAACCTACGTAGGGAACGTGTATAATTCATATCTTTAGCGATCTGTAAAGTGAGATTGACTTGGTTACTACGCGTACGAAACCAACAGCCGATTGACTTCCGTACCGACGGCCAATTAGAAAAATTAAAATGGATGGCTTTTATGTCAATTCTATTGCACACGGGTATCTCTCTTTCTCGATTGGAACACCTGTGGTTTCCAACCTCTCTCTCTCTCTCTCTCTCTCTCTCTCTCTCTCTCTCTCTCTCTTATTTAAGTGGACGTGCCATACGGTTGATCGCTGGGTTTTGGGGGAGAATGTTTTTCTTGTAATTGGAAAGTGAACTTTTAAGCTGTGCAGGTAAAAATTCGGTTGTAGGTAACGATTTTTTTTTTTTACGTTTGTTGAAAAGTTGCTGTGAATTGGCGGTTGTCTTCGTTGATAAAGGAAGGTTTTATTTGTAATGAAATTGATTTGGTAATTACTGATTGTAGTGTCAAGAGGAATTTATACTCACATAGTTGTAACGAGGTATTTTAACTTTAAAGTACCGCAGTTTTATTATTATTATTATTATTATTATTATTATTATTATTATTATTATTATTAACAAAGCAAAGATAAATTTAACCTTAAAGTACCGCAGTATTATTATTATTATTATTATTATTATTATTATTATTATTATTATTATTATTATTATTAACAAAGCAAAGGTAGATTTAACATTAAAGTACCGCAGCTTTATTATTATTATTATTATTATTATTATTATTATTATTATTATTATTATTATTATTATTATTATTATTATTATTATTAACAAAGCAAAGGTAAATAGTAGTTAGTTATTTCAAAATCTTTAGTTATGAGAAAACTTTGTTATTATGAAATTGTTTGGAAGTATTATTATTATTATTATTATTATTATTATTATTATTATTATTATTATTATTATTATTGTTATTATTATTATTATTATTATTATTATTATTATTATTATTATTAACAACAAAGCAAAGATAAGTAACAATCTGTTGTGTATTCCAAATTCTTTACTTATGAGAAAATTACCTCAGTTTTTTAAATCATTACTTTTTTCATCGAGGCATTTTAAAATTATTTGTATCATCATCACCATAATCATCATCACATTATAAACTTTACCCAATGATACCTTCTACGGAGCATTGTCACATTATACGGACATACAAACAGAACTATCAGGGAGTTATATACACACCAGTGCCGCCATGTATGTACCCCACGTCGACAACCATAATAATCTTAAACTTCTTGAAGCTTTATTTCGTAAGCAATTCAAACCACTCCAGAAGTTTACAGCTCAGGAAACTAAACACTTCTGGAAGCAAAGGAGAGAGAGAGAGAGAGAGAGAGAGAGAGAGAGAGAGAGAGAGAGAGAGAGAGAGAGTTACGTAACGGCAATGGCTGTGTGTATTGTTTATGTGTGGTTAACTTTCCCCCCCCCCACCAACTCCTTCCTCCCCGGGGGTTGGCAATGGGGATTATGTTTAGGATTCCGGTCGTTTGTTTGTTGTTTTGTTTGTCATCAGGATTTCCAAGAAAATTTGGTTAATGGTGGACCTCGTTGCTTGCAACTAGTGACCTGATTTCGGGAGAAATCCGGATCTTTTACAGAGGTTGGATTGCTCAGCCTTGGCGGAGGTTTGAGGACCTCGCAACTTGCGACTAGTGACCCGATTTAGGGAGAGATCCGGATCTGGATAAGATACCTTAGACGAGGTGGGGGTGGGGGGAATTGCTCAGCCTTGGCGGAGGTTTGAGGACCTCGCAAGCTGCAACTAGTGGTCCGATTTAGGGAGAGATCCGGATCTGGTTAAGGGACCTTTGACGGAGGGGTGCTGGGGCGATTGCTCAGCTTTGGCGGAGGTTTGAGGACTCGGGACGGGACATTCTTTCTAGACTAATATTGATGATTAGTGAGCTTATGATCGGAATTCCTTCTTTTCTAGGACAGCCTCGTGACACCTGTCAGGCAATCCTGTCCTGCAATCGCCATATAACGACCAGTTAATAGAAAAAAGAAACACAAATAAACAAGTAGCACTTGGAAAGTTGTGAACTCGAGAGTTAACTGAACTGATTAGAATTTCATACCATTCACTCCCAGGCTGTGGAATTCTTTATTTTGTCACATAGCCTGTCTGTTTTTAAAAGGCGTTTTTTGGGCAGGTCTTTGAAAGACAGGTTCAATGCAAGTTATGAACTTGAGAATTAACTAAGTACTTCAGAATTTGTCACCATTCACTACCAGGGTTTGGAATTCTATATTTTGTCATATAGCCTGTCTGTTTTTAAAAGTTTTTTTTTGAGGGGGGAGGATGGGGGCGGGGGGCCAAGTCTTATGAAGACAGGTCCAGTAGCATACAGCCTCCTCGAATTTGACTGAAGGCGATAATGTCACTTCATTAAAACAAATGGTCGGGTTTTATGAGCATTCGAGGGGCAATTCCGAAATCTCTGGCACCATTAGACATGGGCTCTCTCTCTCTCTCTCTCTCTCTCTCTCTCTCTCTCTCTCTCTCTCTCTCTCTCTCTCTCTCTCTCTCTCTCTCTCTCTCTGTGTGCAGTCAGTTTTTTTGAAGGCACGGGCGCGAGACTGCTTCTGCAGCAACGTTTAATGTTGGCCGCCCTATGGGTCCAAAGTGCCAAAATCATCACCACTTGGGGGACAGAAGGACATCATAAGGGTTGTAGGGTCCAAGGTCGCTGTAGCTGTCTCCTCGAAACTGGTTTGGTTTTGTTTTGTTTGGGTTGACTTTCATCCGAGCGTCAACAAAAAAAATAAATAAATAAATAAAAAAAACATTTTCTTTAGTTGACTTTCATCGGAGCATCAAAAATTTTTTTTAGTTGACTTTCATCTGAGTGTAAAAAAAATTTTTATCTTTGTTTTTTTTTTGTTTTGGTTGACTTTCATCCGAGCATAAAAAAAAACACTTTTTTTTGCTAAGTCGACTTTTACCGGAGCGTCAACAACAAAAAAATACACTTTTTCTTTTATTTGAGACTTTCATCCGAGCGTCAACAAAAATTACACTTTTTTAAAGTTTACTTTCATCCGAACATCAACAAGTAAAAATTACATTTTTTTTAAAGTTGACTTTTATCCGAGCGTCAGCAACAAAAAACTAAACTTTTTCTTTTAGTTGACACTTTCATCCGAGCGTCAACAAAAATAAAATTTTTGTTTCATTTGAGTTCACTTTCATCCGAGCGTCAAAAAAAAAAAAAAAAATGTTAGTTTTGTTCGAGTTGACTTTCATCCGAGCGTCATTTGTTTTGTTTTACTTGAGTAGATTTTAATCCGAGCGTCAAGAAATAAAAACATTTTTTTTTCCTTTTTGCAGCCGCTCTGTTGACTCAGAAAAGCGTCACTAGTCCTTGGCTCGTCTGGGAAAGAGTTGCGTAATGGGCTTGCGCTATTATTATTATTATTATTATTATTATTGCCTGAGTCACAAAAATGGAGAAAAAATTCAGAATAATGTAAGTGTAAATATATATGAAAAATATGTACATTTTTAATATACATATTTACACTTACATCACTGTGGATATCTTTATTATTATTATTATTTTATTATTATTATTATTATTATTATTATTATTATTATTATTATTATTATAAACATTTCATAATCACATGAATCACTAGCATGGTAAAGAAATCTACAGTGATATAAGTGTAAATATTATATATACATATATTTAACATTTTATTAATATTATTAATAATATTATTAATATTATTCTAGTGAGTCACAGTAGGTTCTCATAGCCCTGACCAAAAGGGATTTTATTTTTTGACACTAGACCCAGATCCAAAGGTCCACACCTGGTGCCTCATTCATTTCAACACTCACGGGCTGCCACTGGGTCAAGGGTTGTGCTGGCATAAGGTTACTTCCGTATTATCCATCCCATAGCAAGACGCTGAGATGCCATGATGCATATTTAAAATAGTTATAAAGAAAAAATGCCCTAAATATGTGAGATATGGCACTGAGTAAAATGCCCAAAATATGTGAGACTTGCAACTGAGTACAGTGCCCAAGATATGTGAGATTTGACACTGCGTAAAATGCCCAAAATATGTGAGATGTGACACTGACTAAAATGCCCAAAATATGTGAGATGACACTGATTAAAATGCCCAAAATATGTGAGATGTGACACTGATTAAAATTACCAAGATATGTGAGATGTGACACTGAGTGAAATGCCCAAAATATGTGAGATGTGACACTGAGTAAAATGTCCAAAATATGTGAGATGTGACACAGTAAAATGCCCAAGATATGTGAGATGTGACACTGATTAAAATACCCAAGATATGTGAGATGTGACACCGGGTAAAATGCCCAAGATATGTGAGATATGACACTGAGTGCAATGCCCGAGATATGTGAAATGTGACACCGATTAAAATGCCCAAAATATGCGAGATGTGACACTAGGCAAAATGACCATTAGGTTGTTTATGGAATCAACGATGAAAATAAATAAATAAATAAAAGTTGGGTTCAAAATGAAACGATTAATTAGCATAATTGGCCTGCCCTCGATATCTCTCTCTCTCTCTCTCTCTCTCTCTCTCTCTCTCTCTCTCTCTCTCTCTCTCTCTCTCTCTCTGTGTGTGTGTGTGTTGTGTGTGTAAATAAATAAATAAATAAACAAACAAATAACTAGATAAATAAATAAATTGATGAATAAACAGATAAGTAAATAAATAAATGCCTCTTGAATATCTCCGCCATTGAATCCAAAAAATTTCAATCTCCGTCACTCATAAGCCAGATTACTGAATACACCGTCGTGTCTACATTTATAGTCTAGTGCAGCTTCACAAGTGAAACTGTCCAGTGTGCAGTTTCACAAATGCAACTGTCCGTCGCATTTACACAAGTGCAACTGTCCGTCGCATTTACACAAGTGCAGCTGTCCAGCGCAGCTTCACAAGTGCAACTGTCCAGTAAGCAGTTTCACTAGTGGAACTGTCCAGTGCAGTTTCACTAGTGCAACTGTCCAGTAAGCAGTTTCACAAGTGCAACTGTCCAGTGTGCAGTTTCATAAGTGCAACTGTCCAGTGTGCAGTTTCACAAGTGCAACTGTCCAGTAAGCAGTTTCACAAGTGCAACTGTCCAGTGTGCAGTTTCATAAGTGCAACTGTCCAGTGTGCAGCCTCACAAGTGCAACTGTCCTTTGTGCAGTTTCACAATTGCAACTGTCCATTGTGCAGTTTCGCAAGTGCAACTGTCCAGTAAGCAGTTTCACAAGTGCAGCCGTCCAGCGCAGCTTCACAAGTGCAACTGTCCAGTGTGCAGTTTCACAAGTGCAACTGTCCAGTGTCCAGCTTCACAAGTGCAACCGTCCAGTGTGCAGTTTCACAAATGTATCTTTCCAGTGCAGAATGCAACTGTCCAGTGCAGTTTCACAAATGCAACTGTCCAAATGTATCTTTCCAGTGCAGAATGCAACTGTCCAGTGCAGTTTCACAAATGCAACTGTCCAGTGTGCAGTTTCACAAATGCAACTGTCCAGCGTGCAGTTTCACAAATGCAACTGTCCAGTGCGCAGTTTCACAAATGCAACTGTCCAGTGCGCAGTTTCACATATGCAACTGTCCAGTGCAGCTTCACAAATGCAACTGTTCAGTGCAGTTTCACAAATGCAACTGTCCAGTGCAGCTTCACAAATGCAGCTGTCCAGTGCAGTTTCACAAATGCAACTGTCCAGTGCAGCTTCACAAATGCAGCTGTCCAGTTCAGTTTCACAAATGCAACTGTCCAGTGCAGCTTCACAAATGCAACTGTCCAGTGTGCAGTTTCACACATGCAACTGTCCAGTGTGCAGTTTCACAAATGCAACTTTCCAGTGCAGAATGCAACTGTCCAGTGCAGTTTCAAAATGCAACTGTCCAGTGTGCAGTTTCACAAATGCAACTGTCCAGCGTGCAGTTTCACAAATGCAACTGTCCAGTGCAGCTTCACAAATGCAACTGTCCAGTGCAGTTTCACAAATGCAACTGTCCAGAGCAGCTTCACAAATGCAACTTTCCAGTGCAGCTTCACAAATGCAACTGTCCAGTGCAGTTTCACAAATGCAACTGTCCAGTGCAGTTTCACAAATGCAACTGTCCAGTGCAGTTTCACAAATGCAACTGTCCAGTGCAGCTTCACAAATGCAACTGTCCAGTGCAGTTTCACAAATGCAACTGTCCAGTGCAGCTTCACAAATGCAACTGTCCAGTGCAGTTTCACAAATGCAACTGTTTCACAAATGCAACTTTCAGTGCAGAATGCAACTGTCCAGTGCAGTTTCACAAATGCAACTGTCCAGTGTGCAGTTTCACAAATGCAACTGTCCAGTGCGCAGTTTCACAAATGCAACTGTCCAGTGCAGCTTCACAAATGCAACTGGCCAGTGCAGCTTCACATATGCAACTGTCCAGTGCAGCTTCACAAATGCAACTGTCCAGTGCGCAGTTTCACAAATGCAACTGTCCAGTGCAGTTTCACAAATGCAACTGTCCAGTGCGCAGTTTCACAAATGCAACTGTCCAGTGCAGTTTCACAAATGCAACTGTCCAGTGCAGCTTCACAAATGCAACTGTCCAGTGCAGTTTCACAAAATGCAACTGTCCAGTGCAGTTTCACAAATGCAACTGTCCAGTGCAGCTTCACAAATGCAACTGTCCAGTGCAGTTTCACAAATGCAACTGTCCAGTGCAGTTTCACAAATGCAACTGTCCAGTGCAGTTTCACAAATGCAACTGTCCAGTGCAGTTTCACAAATGCAACTATCCAGTGCAGACAAATGCAACTGTCCAGTGCAGTTTCACAAATGCAACTGTCCAGTGCGCAGTTTCACAAATGTAACTGTCCAGTGCAGCTTCACAAATTCAACTGTCCAGTGCAGCTTCACAAATGCAACTGTCCAGTGCAGTTTCACAAATGCAACTGTCCAGTGCGCAGCTTCACAAATGCAACTGTCCAGTGCAGTTTCACAAATGCAACTGTCCAGTGCAGCTTCACAAATGCAACTATCCAGTGCAGCTTCACAAATGCAACTGTCGAGTGCAGTTTCACAAACGCAACTGTCCAGTGCAGCTTCACAAATTCAACTGTCCAGTGCAGTTTCACAAATGCAACTGTCCAGTGCAGTTTCACAAATGCAATTGTCCAGTGCAGCTTCACAAATGCAACTGTCCAGTGCAGCTTCACAAATGCAATTGTCCAGTGCAGTTTCACAAATGCAACTGTCCAGTGCAGTTTCACAAATGTAGCTGTCCAGTGCAGCTTCACAAATGCAATTGTCCAGTGCAGCTTCACAAATGCAGCTGTCCAGTGCAGCTTCACAAATGCAACTGTCCAGTGCAGTTTCACAAATGCAACTGTCCAGTGCAGTTTCACAAATGCAACTGTCCAGTGCAGTTTCACAAATGCAACTGTCCAGTGCAGTTTCACAAATGCAACTGTCCAGTGCAGCTTCACAAATGCAACTGTCCAGTGCAGTTTCACAAATGCAACTGTCCAGTGCGCAGTTTCACAAATGTAACTGTCCAGTGCAGCTTCACAAATTCAACTGTCCAGTGCAGCTTCACAAATGCAACTGTCCAGTGCAGTTTCACAAATGCAACTGTCCAGTGCAGCTTCACAAATGCAACTGTCCAGTGCAGTTTCACAAATGCAACTGTCCAGTGCAGCTTCACAAATGCAACTGTCCAGTGCAGCTTCACAAATGCAACTGTCCAGTGCAGTTTCACAAATGCAACTGTCCAGTGCAGTTTCACAAATGCAACTGTCCAGTGCAGTTTCACAAATGCAACTGTCCAGTGCAGTTTCACAAATGCAATTGTCCAGTGCAGCTTCACAAATGCAGCTGTCCAGTGCAGCTTCACAAATGCAATTGTCCAGTGCAGTTTCACAAATGCAACTGTCCAGTGCAGTTTCACAAATGCAGCTGTCCAGTGCAGCTTCACAAATGCAGCTGTCCAGTGCAGCTTCACAAATGCAGCTGTCCAGTGCAGCTTCACAAATGCAACTGTCCAGTGCAGCTTCACAAATGCAACTGTCCAGTGCAGCTTCACAAATGCAACTGTCCAATGCAGCTTCACAAATGCAACTGTCCAGTGCAGTTTCACAAATGCAACTGTCCAGTGTGCAGTTTCACAAATGCAACTGTCCAGTGCGCAGTTTCACAAACGCAACTGTCCAGTGCAGCTTCACAAATGCAACTGTCCAGTGTGCAGTTTCACAAATACAACTGTTCAGTGCATTTTCACAAATGCAACTGTCCAGTGCATATACAAATGCATATCCAGTATATAAATAGCTGTCCAGTATATATACATATGCAATATAGTATAGATTATATATGCAACTGTAGTATATATATAAATGCAACTGTCCATAGCTTACAAATGTAATATATCCAATATATATATATAAATGCATATATCCATATATAGTTTCATAAATGCAACTGTCCAGTGCAGGGGAGAGGAAAAGGGGAGCAACAGTTTACAGTGCAGCTTCAAAATGGATGTCCAGTTCAGTTTCTCAAATACAACTGTTCAGTAAACGCCAAGTGAATCTTATACCTTGTGGAAGCGAGTAATATACGGTTTGTGTCCCGTGATGTTGTATTGTTTTCGGATCTAGCAGGCAATCTCTCTCTCTCTCTCTCTATATATATATATATATATATATATATATATATATATATATATATATATATATATATATATATATATATATATATATATATATATATATATATATATATATATATATATATATATATATATATATATATATATATATATATATATATATATATATATATATATATATATATATATATATTTATATATATACAGTTTACTCTATATTCAATATCGGATGGCATCCATATGCCCTCAGTAAATAGGAATCTTATATGGAAGCGAGTAAATACGGTTTATATGTTGTATTGTTTTATATATATATATATATATATATATATATATATATATATATATATATATATATTATATATATATATTTATATTTATATATTATATATATATATATATATATATATATATATATATATATATATTTATATTTATACATTATGTATATATGTGTGTGTGTGCGTGCGTATATATATGTCTTGTCTGTGTACAGTCAAATGCCTACACTCCCAAACCAGTCAAAACATTATCTACCAAACAATCTGCCACTTGCACCTACAGCCCTACATAAAAATATATACATAAACATCAAAACCCTTAATCGAAAGAACACAGCCATTCCCCCTTACAATGCGACTTACATCTGAGAATTGGGACTCGCAAAAATCGTGCCGGCGGAATAAAGAAGAAGAAGAAGAAAAAACAAAATAATAAAAGAAAAAGGCCACCTCTGTTGTTGGATTCTCGTAATCAATAGTTTCCGTTTATGGAGGCAGGGTATCATTCACCGCGTCTGTTGTCGCTATTTATTTTCCTGTTATGCAATAGCCGTCATGGTCATGATAGATGGTGAGCTCTCTGTTCTGTCTTTGTCTGTTTGTCGGGCTGGCTGTTGGAGAAGCATAGGGACGTGGTAGGGATTTATTATTATTATTATTATTATTATTATTATTATTATTATTATTATTATGACTGTGCTGATGATGGATAAAATAGAAAATATATAGAGTAAATTACTGATGAAAATATTAAAAGTATATAATTTATATATACACACACATACATGCATGTTATGTTATATATATATATATATATATATATATATATATATATATATATATATATATATATATATATATATATATATATATATGCACACACATATATACATAATATACATGCGTATTATAGTCCTTATAGTCTATTGTCACTAGACGTTCGATTCATGACGGAAGCACAACGCTGAAAGCAGGACCTGTTGAATTTTATTGTGCCCCTGTTGGCGTAAGGTTGAATTAGGTACCTGGTTTTGTTTTGGCTGTTGTGGGTGGCAGCCATGGAATATATAGTATATATAAGGGAATATTTATTTAGTATATATATATATATATATATTTATATATATATATATATATTTATATATATGTATATGTATATTTATAACATATGAATGTTAGACACAACTCTATACATAAATTCCAAATAAACAAATACGTAATGATATGTTGTAAAAAATATCCTGTAAAGATATGTTGAGAGAGAGAGAGAGAGAGAGAGAGAGAGAGAGAGAGCAATGATACTAGACCCGAATTTTCATCCCAGCGGCACGACAACCTGACGGAGAAACGCGTCATAAATAGGTATTACCGGAGGCAGTATACCAAGGGTATCACATATCACGAGTATGGCATCAGTGTTGTTCCATTTACGAACGTATCCTCAGCGCCTGTTGGTTCTCGGAAGGTGGCCTCAGGTCTAGGTGGTGTTGGGTAAACATAGTGGTAGATCTTTGTGTACTGTTTCATATTTATTTTGTATTTTTTATTATGGAATTATGTTATTTGAATATATATATAATATATATATATATATATATATATATATATATATATATATATATATATATATATATATATATATATATATATATATATATATATATACGTATATATAAAGTTTAAGCGTAATAGGAAATAGCAAATCATAAAGTTCAAAACAAAGCAGAGAATGAAAGAGTATAACAGATAAAATAAAATTCATGGGTATAACAAAAACCATTGTTATTTTTTAATTGCAAATTGAAGTAAAAGTTAATATAAGGTAAACTGCAAAGCAGAAAGCTTTAGTCAAGTATAAAAAAGGAGAAATAAAATTAGAATAATGAAGTATGAAAGAGAGTAGGAAAAATAATATTATAAAAATCATATATAAAATCAGAAGTGCATAAAACGAAACGGATTCTTACAAATTACAAATAAATTCGAAACTTGTGACACCGAAAAGTAAGATCAAACTAGAGGAAGAGTCCGCGAAAGCCATAAAGAAAGGAACATGATCATTACATTACCTGCGCTTATGATAAACCCTCCTTATACCTGTGATGACCCAATTTCTGGCCGGAGGTTAATGTAATTGGCACATACCGTTAAGAGTCGTCATTAATCTCGCTCCGTGATCCAGGGTACGGTTCCTCTCTGTCCAAAAATAGAGTACAGAGGTAGAGTTTGGTGTTCACGTATTTCTTTCTGTCTAAAGTAGTCTGAACTTATGTTAACGTAAACCCTGTTGAATAGAACTTAATGATTTTTAATTATTCCTATTTGGTTGGGATTCATTGCATTACTTAAAAAGTAAAAATAAATCCATAGACATGTTATTCATTTTGTCTAGACTAAGCTGAACTTATGTTAACGTACTCCATATTGAATAGAACTATCAGTGATGTTTAATTATTCCAATTTGTTTAGAATTCATTGCGCTACTTAAAATATAAAAAAAATAAATCCTCAGTTATGTAGCCGTACAAATGCATTTAAAAATAAAACTCAGTAGTTTTATTTTTAAACATCTTTGTGCAGTACATAATGTGCATATCTTTTTTTCATTTTAATACTGTATCCTCAATTTTACACTGGAGCGACTCGTAGTTCTTAAAGGAAGAAGAATTTTGTTTTCCTTATTTTGTTTCATGTGAAATTCGTTGCTTTCAATTAATGACCTCGTAATTTTGGCCAGAGACTATATCCAAAATTTTACAGCTTAAGTGATTCATAGTTCTTTAAGTAAAATGAATTTGGTTTTGGTGATTTTAATTTATGTGAGACATTGTTTTCAATGACTGACTTCTTCATTTTGGCCAGAGACTGTATCCAAAATTTTACAACAAACTGAATCATAGTTCTTTAAGGAAAAAGAATTTTGTTTTTATGATTTCATTTCATGTATGAGTCATTGTTTTCAATTAATGTCCTCTTGATTTTGGCCTCAGACTATATCCTAAATTTATTACTTTGCGATTCATAGATTTTAAGGAAAAAGAATTTTGTTTTCATGACTTCAGTTCATGTTAAAAGTCATTGTTTTCAATTAATGAACTCTTGATTTTGGCAAGAGACTATATCGTAAATTTATTGCTTTGCGATTCATAGACTTTAAGGAAAAAGAATTTTGTTTTCCTGAAAGATTTTCTATCACAAGAAAGTCGTTGTTTGGAGGACGGAGGGATTGGGAGATCTTTTCCCCGGGAGAAAAGTCGATACAAATACGCCATCCATCTGTCATAAATAGACGTGTCTGCGTCTTAGGTGTACCTGTGAGAGCCCTAACCACAAATTACAGTTAATATTTCAGCATCGGAGGACTGGAGGAAGAGGGAGGGAGAGGGGAGGAATAGGGGGAGGGAGATGGGAGGGGGTTGAGGGTGGGAGAGGGAAAAGGGAGGGGGAAAACTTTCCCCCTTACAGATACCCGTGACGTATCTTAGTATACTTGACATCAGGGAAAAAATTATATTTACGTATATATATATATTTTTTTATATGTATAAAAAAGAAAATTACATTTAGGCCTCATATTTCTTAGCAACTCGAGTATAAGTTGGTCTAAACCTATGGAGCTGAGCAATATTCTCTCTCTCTCTCTCTCTCTCTCTCTCTCTCTCTCTGTAACCTGGTTTCTTCGGCCCTGGGCTACATACGGGGTACAAGACTGACCGTCTTGTTAGCATATTGAAGTAAATATCTCAACTTGACAATTAGAGGTACTGACAAAACCTCACTTATTCGAGTAAATATAGTTTTTATTCTATTTAATATTAATTAATCACTATGGCTTATGATTTAAACGTGAATGACAGAAGGCTTTATTGCTACGTGAATCATTTTGATCTACGGTGCCAATGGCTATAAAGCTAACAGTGATTTATGTATTTGAAGATGACATATGGGGATAAAAATAAGAATGAAAATAAAAATAAGAAAAGTATTTTTTTCCTCGGTTGTTTATGAATGCTACTGACTCCTGATAGGTCGTTTCACGTAAGTAATATCGAGTCCCTGACTGGGGTCGTAAAATGAATTATCAGTGGTCGTAAAATCCGCCATTACAGGCAATGACGAACGGAGGAGTCTTTTTTTTTGTTGGGTGGGGGGGACAACCTGGATGTGTGTGATTCTTTTGCTTCGTTCAGAGATGGCGTCTTTTGGCTCTTTCAAAGATGGCGTCTCTTTGCTCTTTTAAAGATGGCGTCCGTTCTTTCAAAGATGGGGGTTTTCGTTCTTTCAAAGATGGGGTTTTTTGCTCTTTCAAAGATGGCGTCTTTTGGCTCTTTCGAAGATGGCGTCCTTTAGCTTTCAAAGATGGCGTCCTTTTTGTTCGTCCGAAGGTGGGGTCTTTTGGCTCTTTCAAAGATGGTGTCTTTTGGCTCTTTCGAAGATGGCATCTTTTTTGCTCGTTTAAAGATGGAGTCTTTCACTCTTTCAAAAATGGCGTCCTTTGCCCTTCCAAAATGGCGTAGTTTGCTCTTTTAGAGATGGCATCTTTCGCTCTTTGAAAGATGGTGTCTTTTGCTCTTTCAAAGATGGCGTCTTTTTGCTTTTTTAATGAAGGCTTCTTTTGCTCTTTCAAAGATGGCGTCTTTTGGCTCTTTTGAAGATGGCGTCTTTTTTTTTCATTTAAAGATGGAGTCTTTCACTCTTTCAAAATTAGCGTCCTTTGCTCTTCCAAAATGGCGTATTTTGATCTTTTAAAGATGGCATCTTTCACTCTTTCAAAGATGGCTTCAAAGATGGCGACTTTTGCCCTTTCAAAGATGGCATCTTTTTGCTCTTTTAAAGAAGGTTTTTTTTGCTCTTTCAAAGATGGCGTCTTTTTCATCTTTCAAAGATGGTGTCTTTCAGCTTTCAAAGATAGCATCTTTGCTCTTCCAAAATGGCGTCTTTTGCTATTTTAACGATGGCATCTTTTGCTCTTTAAGAGATGGCGTCTTTAGCCATTTCAGAGATGGCGTTTGCTTCATGGGCTGGTACAGAGGTTTCCAACACTGATTTTGGGAGAAGTCTGTCATTTTAACAAATGTATTTTATCCTCCTCTATCCTGATAACAGTAAAATTTAAATGTGTCTTTTAACTGCAGTAACCTTGTACTTTTTTTCAAGATGGCGCCTGCCAGAGATATAATGAACTTGGAAGACATCATGCCTTACCAGTCACAATCTGATCTCCCTAACAGCCACAATCTGATCTTGCTGCTTTCAAGATGGCGTCTAGTTCAGACGAATGAACACTAAATTGTCTGGTTTAGAGAAGTCATTATCTTTCAGCTGCACTTCATTCCTACCATTTTTCAAGATGTCACAGAGGAGGGGAGCTTCTAAGTCGCCATTTCCTTGCAATCTTCATCAACGTTAATAGTATTTTTTCGTTTCAAAATGGCGTCTGCCAATAGGGACGTCTGTTTGTTCCAACAAGAATAATTTGCATCCATCACTCAACCTTGAACAAGTCAGTGTCTTTAACGTTAATGTAGTTTTCGTTTCAAAATGGCGTCTGTCACTGAGGGAGTGTGCTACTCATTTTTTCAAGATGGCATCTACAACGGGTCTTTGATATCTGAAGCTGATTTCTTCGTAATTTCACCGATAATTTAAAATGATTATCTGGGATGGTGAAGTTTCCTAATTGTCAGGAGTAGTATCCAGCTATTATAATTATTATTATTATTATTATTATTATTATTATTATTATTATTATTATTATTATTATTATTTTTATTATTATTATTTTTTACATAGCTACAAAAATTAAGTGAAATATATAATGCTCGATGATAAGACATTGGTTGAGATTATACGGTATATATATATATATATATATATATATATATATATATATATATATATATATATATATATATATATATATATATATATATATATATATATATATATATATATATATTATATATATAAATAAATATATATTTATATATATATAAATAAATATATATTTAAATATATATATAGATAGATAGATAGATAGATAGATAGATAGATAGAGGTAATTTAAATAAAAAAAACATAAGTTTGGTTTATAACACAGACTGACAGACAGACAGACAGACAGACTCACTCTAGAAACCCGAACATCAGGACGAGATCTTGAATACATCCAATAAGTCTGTATCTTGCCTTCCCCCTCTACCTGGAGACGTTTCAAAGGCCTTCAGTGAATAATGCTTCGTTTTTTCCCTCTCTCTCTCTCTCTCTCTCTCTCTCTCTCTCTCTCTCTCTCTCTCTCTCTCTCATCCTTGAGAAAGGGGAGATTCGTCTCCAACTCTTGTTCGTGAAGTTCACGAGGAAAGGGAACTTCACACCTGAGACGCATTTGACACACAGGTTCTATAAAACATGGTTACACACACAAAAAAGAGGTGTGCCAGCTACGACTGCTACAGGGATGGAAGCAAGAGGTATTTATATCGAGAAGCTATACGTACGTGTATATATATATATATATATATATATATATATATATATATATATATATATATATATATACATACATATATGAATTATATATATATATATATATATATATATATATATATATATATATATATATATATATGTGTGTGTGTGTGTGTGTATATGTATATATATATATATAATTAATATATATATGTATATGTATACACACAGAAAGTCGCTTAAGCGTTTAACTTAACGATGTGCAGAGTAGGCCAATCGATAAGTAACATTATCGGAAAAGTATGCCTCCTTTTAAGAACATTTATAAAATATATCAACTAGTAGAATTTTATTTTCTCTCTGAGCTGTAAAATAAGATACAAATTACATTTTTTTTTTATAGACCCTCATTTTTTCCCACGTAGACCTAACCTACATTCTTAGACCTAAGTATATCTCACACGTCGGGCCAGAAATCCTCCTAAAAATATTTGGGTCGCCAGAGAGAATTTTTTTTTATGAGTCAGTCGGTCGCTTGGTCGCTCAAAGCGGCATCTTTTAGCCCGTCGTCGCTAGGCCTTACCGCCAGAGGAGCTGTGTCAGAGTGGAAATGAAACCTGTTAATCGCTCGGGTGTCACAACAGAGCCTCCAGGAACGAGGCCTAGTTTCAATTTGCCCCGCAGGTGGGTAGTGCCGTCAGTGCGACTCACGCGGTCCACTGTAAACATTACTTCAGCTTCATTGCGGCCTCCTGTTACACCTTTCAAACCTTTTACTCCCAATTTCCGTTTTGGTAGTGATTGACCTCATCTATTCATAGGTCCCAGGACTATCAGGAACGTATTCTTTATCTGATTTTGCAAGTCTTGTCATAAAACAAGTTTTTAGCAAACATTTTGAGATAGTTACCATGGATTTGATCATTTTGGCCTAAATTCTATATTCCTTCCTTCCTAGCTCCAGTTTTGCCAACTATTTCGTTTCTTCCCCAAAACACCAAGCGAATATCGGCTACCTGGTAACTCGAGAGTTCCCTGAAAACCTACAGAGTTTCTCGACCCAAACCTCGGAGTCATTTGTACAGCAGAGCCGCGAGCCAAGAAAACGCAAAACAACAAGGGGAAAAACAGAAAAGGAAAACAACAAAGAAAGGAGGCGAAAGAGAGCAGCAGTCCTGTTCCGTAAATAGTTAAGGCACAGACAGTTTGAGTGACGAGATTTCGAGGTCTTGTTGAAAAAAATTGGATTTTTTTTTTTTGAACTTACACCTTTAGTCATTTTTCAAGGAGCCCAGTGTTTTGTTTGCCGGTGGTCCACATACACACACACACATACACATACACATGTCTCTCTCTCTCTCTCTCTCTCTCTCTCTCTCTCTCTCTCTACGTACATACTATCAAGTACTCGCAAAGAAACGACCATGCCTGTTAAATTTTGTTTGAGATTTTTGTATTCCTTATATACGAATGCATATGCAAGTATAATATATGGATATACTGTATATACTGTACATACGTATATATATATACATATACATATATACATACAGTATATATGTATATATGTACGTATATATATACATATTATACTGTATATATATATACATATTATATATATATATGAATGTATGTTAATACATACATAGGAAAATGAGTTGGGTGAATATAAATTTAATTGTTACTATTATTATCATTTCTTAAACACAGCTCAGGGCACGAAACTTGACAAATTGCAAGCAGATATTTTTAGCAGAGAGAGAGAGAGAGAGAGAGAGAGAGAGAGAGATCAAGAAACTTGACTAATTCCACACAAACACTTCTGGCAGAGAGAGAGAGAGAGAGAGAGAGAGAGAGAGGGTATTTTATGACAATTCACATCAAGCACACATAAGATGTGTTCTTGCAATTTCATTAGAGAGAGAGAGAGAGAGAGAGAGAGAGAGAGAGAGAGAGAGAGAGAGAGAGAGAGAGAGCAGAGAAAACCCAGCGGTGCCAACCTGTCGCCAAAACAATGCCCATATGGCATAATAGCGTGCGCGGTTGAAGGGCACACACACACACACACACACACAATCTTACCTATGGTCTCGTTGTTCCTGATGTATAGTTTGCCAAACGCTCAGAGGCCATGGAGGGTTTGACAGGCCACAGTGTTTTTTTTTTTTTTTTTTATTTAATTGTTTTATTTATTGTTTGCGGTCGTGTTGGGAAGAGTAATGCTTAGTGTCTTTTTTTTTTCTTTTGAAGATTGATAAGGGTCTTTTGTTATTTATTGTCTTTGGTTTTTGCGTTATTTATAATGGTAAAATAGTTAAGCTGAAGGGTTTTTATTTCATTTTTTATCGAGAATATGATCTTTATTATTATTATTATTATTATTATTATTATTATTATTATTATTATTATTATTATTATTATTATTATTATTATTATTATTATTTTTATTTTATTATTATTATTATTATTATATTATTATTATTATTATTATTAATACTATTATTATTATTACTATTATTATTATTATTATTATTATTATTATTATTATTATTATTATTATTATTTATGCGACTATAAAGCATCAAATTCAGTAACAACAAAAACAGCAACAACAACAACAATAATAATAATAATAATAATAATAATAATAATAATAATAATAATAATAATAATAATCATAGAACTATTTATGATCCAGTCATTTCCATCATACTGTAATTATCAGTATAATTTTAGGAGTAATTACTGTGGTATTATCTGTTTGTAAAACCTTTCACTGTGCTAGTGATTATGCTGTTCCCTTACTCTTAAACTGGCGTGTGTACATACATACATACATACATACATACATACATACATACATATATATACACAAACCACACAGAGAAATTAGACCATGGAAATAAATCCTGACCTGCCTCGCCTTTAGTTTTCCGAGAAATCTAAGGGCGTCAACCTAGTCAGGATTTATACCCAGGGTTGTATTTGTCCCTGGGGTACATCCGAGTGTTCTGGTGATTTCAAGCAATATATATATGTAAATCTATATAATTATATATATACATATATTTATATATATATATAATATATATATGTATATATACATAGAGAAAGTGGCGAGATACGAATATTTTAGCTAATTAAAAGACAGAGTCACAACAACAATACTTTGACATTTTTACCTGCTTTACTCGCTTCCAGTGATTTGTGTAGGTGCTGTAGCAGGGAATAAATTTCTGCGGCAAATAAGTATGTCTCGAGGTCCAAATATACGTTCGTTACATATACAGATTTGTTACAAATTTTCCCTTATTAATTATTATTATTACTGGCGAAGAGATCCACAAAAGGTGTAAGTGCAAATATATTGAGAACAAGAGTCGAGCAGGTTCTCGGAAGCTCTCGTTTGTATATATATTCCTAATGTATTTACATTTACACCACTGGATTTCTTCACTATTTTAGTGACTCATGCCATTATTATTATTATTATTATTATTATTATTATTATTATTATTATTATTATTATTATTATTAAAAATATTCATAGTTGCATGAGTCTTAAAATGGAGAAAAATTCACAGTTACGTATATGTACATATATTTAAAGATAAAACTGTACAGATTTAATCCTTAAACATATGTACATATACATAACTGTGGATTTGTTTCTCCGTTATTATTATTATTATTATTATTATTATTATTATTATTATTATTATTATTATTATTATTATTATTATTATTATTATTATTATTCCAAATATGCTAACATACTCGCATGATAAGCTTATCAAAAGCCCTCCAAATTTATAAATTGATAATCATATTAAGTAAAAATAGACATTATTTGGTGTTAAACAGGAAAATTCAATTTTTTCATAACTCATAAATTCATTGTTTACGGTCTTTTCATTCGTTATTTCTATTCTACGTTTAATTTTCTGTAAAAAAAACTATTGTGTCGGCTTTGTTTGTCCGTCTGCACTTTATTCTGTCCGCACTTTTTCTGTCCGCCCTCAGATCTTAAAGACTACGGAGGCTAGAGGGCTGCAAATTGATATGTTGATCATTCACCCTCCAATCATCAAACATACTAAATTGCAGCCCTTGAACCTCAGTAGTTTTTTTTTATTTAGGTAAAAGTTAGCCATAATCGTGCTTCTGGCTACGATATAGGATAAGCCACCACCGGCCATGGTTAAAGTTTCATGGGCCGCGGCTCATACAGCATTATACCGAGACCACCGAAAGATAGATGTTTTCGGTGGCCTC
>NC_089794.1:27998197-28018197 GCF_040412425.1 Macrobrachium rosenbergii | reverse complement strand
AGGCGTGCGTGAAAGCAGAGAGAGAGAGAGAGAGAGAGAGAGAGAGAGAGAGAGAGAGAGACGGAGAGAAAGAGGGAGAGGAAGATTGAGATAGATGCCTGGAGGTTATAAATGATTTTACTCCTCAGATTATTTCAGCAGATAAGAGCTCGTATCTCCCAGGCACAATTTGCTTAAAGGATTTGAGAGCTTAACGGCCTTTATTACTTAGCGGTATGTCGTGAGTCATTGCGCATGCGCGCGCGTTTGTGTGTGAGACAGAGAAATAAGAAATGAGAATTGTGAGCTTAGAGTCAATAGAACGCAAGTAGTATGTCGCGTATGAGAGAGAGAGAGAGAGAGAGAGAGAGAGAGAGAGAGAGAAGAAGGGGGGGAGGGGGAGTTGGTTTCCAAACGTAGATTTCTGATGTTGATGTATGGGAGAATAACAATCTTCTTGGTATTCCGTTTTTTGCTGGTGAGATTTGATAAAGTTTATATGTATGTGTGTCTGTGTTTGCGAGAGAGAGAGAGAGAGAGAGAGAGAGAGAGAGAGAGAGAGAGAGAGAGAGAGAGAGAGAGAGAGAAGAGATAAGAAGCACTTAGAGCCAAAAGAATTGAAAATGTTGCACTTACGGTCAAAAGAACGAGTAATAAAGGTTGCTCTTACATCAGTTTCTATAAATGAAAACGGATTGGCGCCATTTGTATAGATAAAAGGCAAATACTCTTCCTACATCAGTTTATATAACTCATGAAATACAGAAGAAGGAAGTGATTCATACTCTCCAAACACAGAGGAAAGAAGTGATTCTTACCCTTCAAACACAGAGGGAGGAAGTGATTCCTACTCTTGAAACGCAGAGGGAGGAAGTGATTCCTATTCTTGAAACGCAGAGGGAGGAAGTGATTCCTATTCTTGAAACAGAGGGAGGAAGTGATTCCTACTCTTGAAACGCAGAGGGAGGAAGTGATTCCTACTCTTGAAACGCAGAGGAAGGTGGTGATTCCTACTCTTGAAGCACAGAGGAAGGAAGTGCCTTCCAGATTTTGAAAGTATTGAGAAGCATGCTCATATGATGGCTGCTTCAGAATCACGCTCCAACTTTTTTTCCCGATTTATAAGAATTATTCTGAATATTGTGATGATTCAAGCCTGGAAATTCATTTTCGAGGAGATAAAGATGCCATCATTAAAAAAGATTCAAGAAAAACATACTCAGGGAAAATGAAAAAGGTAACAATTAGGAAAAAGAAAGCCATGCCCAAGTGGTAAATGACATAGGAAAAATGAAAAGAAAATAAACTTACACTTAAAGCCACAAAGGTAAAACAATGGTGTTGGTTGGCACTTTAGAAGTGTATTATCACCCACTTTACCTTGAGAGCGTCAGCATTCGTAACACTGTCTGGAAGAGTGGATTTGAAAAGTCTTTTCGAGTGCCTGAAACCCACTCTCTTTTTTGTGAGTAGATGCTATTTTTGTCTTAAAGAACGTCCTTAAGTTTTCACAGTTTCACAGGAAAAACTGTGGAGGTCTTTTGTTACTGTTTTTTAAAGAATATCCTTGATGTTTTACAGTTTTATAGGAAAAGCAGTGAAGTCCTCTTGTTATTGTTTTTCTTAAAGAATATCCTGGAAGTTTCACAGTTTTACAGGATAAACAGTGAAATCTTCTTGTTACTGTTTTTCTTAAAGAATACCCTGAATGTTTCACAGTTTCACATGAAAAAGAATGAAATCTTTTTGGTACTATTTTTTAAGAATATCCTGAATGTTTCACAGTTTCACATGAAAAACAGTGAAACCCTTTTGTTACGGTTTTTTTAAATAAAATCATGAATGTTTCACAGTTTCACGTGAAAAACAGTGAAACCCTTTTGTTACTGTTTTTTTTAAAGAAAATCCTGAATGTTTCACAGTTTCACGTGAAAAACAGTGAAACCCTTTTGTTACTGTTTTTTTAAAGAAAATCCTGAATGTTTCACAGTTTCACGTGAAAAACAGTGATACCCTTTTGTTACGGTTTTATTAAATAAAATCCTGAATGTTTCACAGTTTTATAGGAAAATGTGAAATCCTGTTGTTACTGGATGTTTCACAGTTCCCAGGAAAAACAGTGAAATCCTTGCGTTACTGTTTTTCTTGAAGAATATCCTGCATGTTTCACAGTTTCATAGGAAAAACAGTGAAATCCATCTGTTATTGAAATATAGAATTTGTAAAGAAGGCAATAGTGATTATAAAACGTTTTTATTTATGGACAAATGCCAAGTTTTTATATATATAGAATATTAACCATCTCTTTCGACATTACGACGAACAGGAATACTTGCCAAAGAGTTTTCATTTCTCTCTTTCTCTTGCTCTAAATATATATCCTTGTTGAAGATATAAATGGCTAGATGCATGCTAAGCGAAGACTCATACAGATAAGTATATATCCTAATTAATGGGTTTATATTGTTGGCTATACTGGTACATCCTTTTAGGTAAGGAGTACTGTAATATTGATAGATAAAGAACGGAGAAGAGGAAATAGACTGATGGTTATATAACTTAGGATAGAATACATATCGTTGTATATATATGACTGTGGATGATATTTCAGGTTTATATATCCCCATATAAATCGATAGATATACAATATATCCTTATAACAGCTATAGGTTTCATTATATCTCAGATCAAGATATAGAGAGCATATACGAGTATACCTGTATATATATATATATATATATATATATATATATATATATATATATATATATATATATATATATATATATATATATATCAACACACAATTACGTGTGGAACAGAAATAGATTTCTGACTCGCATCAGGATCGAACCCAGGTCTCTCACATGAAAGTTCAGAGCGCTGCCAACCAGGCCACACGAGTTATATTCACTTAGAAAGGATAATTCGAATGAAATGCGTAAATGGGTCACTGCTGAGTCGGGAAGTTGGGGAAAACACGCTGGTATGCGGGCAGTTAGCCTGCCCAGGTAATTCCTTGGGTACAGTTGTACTCAGGTTCCAACTTCTTTTATAACTTGTGTGGCCTGGTTGGCAGCGCTCTTGTCTTTCATTTCTGGGTTCGGTCCTGATGTGAGTCAGAAATTTATATATATATATATATATATATATATATATATATATATGTGTGTGTGTGTGTGTATGTGTATTCATGCACATAAACACACATAAAGCCAGTTACCAACAAACCCAGGAATCTTCATTAATATTCATAAAAGAATTATACCCATAACTACTTAAAAAATACAAGTCAGTTAATAACGGCAATTACGATGGTAATTGCAACCAAAGGCGGAAAGCAATTTTAGAACTACCTGCTATAAAGAGTCGGTAGTTGATATTGAATATTGATTCCGCTGTCAAATTAGTAACAATTGCCCAACTGGTACTTTCGACCGTAATAATTAACAGTTCCGATAGCTAAGAGTGCGTGTACACGTGTCATAAATACAGGTTGGTAACATGTCGCATACACATCACGGACGTGTTGGAAACAAGTCAGCGACTTGTTGGTGGTCCTGACCAGTGCTTCAAATGATAATTATCCATCATTTGCCAAAACTTAGTTGCCCATGAAGATGATGAATATTAACAAGTCACATAAGAGGATAAACATTGTCTAATTTTTAGTTTTCTGTAAAAGAAAACTATTGTGCCGGCTTTGTCTGTCCGTCCGTACTATTTCTGTCCGTTCTGAGATCTTAAAAACTACTGAGGCTAGAGGGCTGCAAATTGGTGTGTTGATCATCGACCCTTCCAATCATCAAACATACCAAATTGCAGCCCTCTAGCCTCAATAGTGTTTATTTTTTATGGGCCGCGGCTCATACACCATTATACCGAGACCACCGAAAGATTGATCTATTTTCGGTGACCTTGATTATACGCTGTACAGAAAACTCGATTGCGCCGAAAAAACTTCGGCGCATTTTTTACTTGTTTGTTGGAGGATCCCACTTGTAGGAAATACGACGTAAAGGTGATTTACAATAAAATGTAGTATGATATCTTGCGCTAATATATTTACAAATTTACACTTGAAGATGATGAACATTAACAAGAAGTCAACAGACGAAGAAAGGTAGAAAGAAAGAACCTTGAAAAGAAAGGAGAAGACTTACAATTTTTAAAACAAATTTTTAAAACAATATATATACATAATATATATATATATATATATATATATATATATATATATATATATATATATATATATATATATATATATATATATATATATATACATATATATATAAACATATATGATATCGCGCACATATATTTACAAATAAACACTTGAAGATGATAAATATAAACGAGAAGAAGAAGAATAAGAAGAAGAAGGTAAAAAAAAATTAACTCAAAAAGAGAGAAGACGACTTAAAATTGTTAAAAATATATAATAATATCATACCTAGCACACATGCCTTTACAAATAAAGAAGTGAAGATGATGAATATTAATGAGAAGAAGAAGAAGAAGAGGAAGAAGAAGAAGGGAATAAAAAAGAAATAAACTTAAAAGGAGAGATGACTTAAAAAAAATATAAAAATATATATATAAATATATATATATATATATATATATATATATATATATATATATATATATATATATATAAATAATGAAAGAAGGATGACATATCTCCTCCGTTCTTGAGCACAACAACAACAACAAAAACAAAAACAACAGCAACAGCAACAACAAACAGCAGAAGCAGCAATGCTCGAGACATCTTACTCGCCAGCCCAGAGAGACGTCCAATTCATTCCGGGGGCTTGATAGGAGAGAAATCCAAATAGGGGGAAATTGGCACGCGTATCAATACCCAGCTTTCAACGTGAGATGTTCGCGTGTGAGGAGCAGACTCTAGGAGCGGGGGGAGGCGGTTGAGTTAGTGGGGGATTGGGGGAGAGGGGTGTAAAAGGAGGAGGAGGAGGAGGAGGTAAGGAGGGGTATGCTCTGAAAGGGAGGAGATTGGAGAAGGCATCCACACACACTTGAGATAACCAGGGAACTTGACGATACAGCTTCCAGGGGGGAAATTGATTCCGACCTCATTTTTCAAGAAGTACCTTTTACTGACGTCCGCTGTGTTCATCTCGTAGATCCATATACAATGGCTCCTCCTACTTCTTTTAAATAGGGGGAGAATTGTGACTCTTAGGGAAGAGAGAGGGGAGGGGGAGGGGGCTGAGGAAGGGGGAGGAATGTGTAAGGAGGTCCCCCCAACCTCCTTCTCCCGCAGCGATAATATTGGAATGGTTTCATTGTGAGCCGCAAGTGAGGTGTGAGATGAGGAGAGACTGACATTTGTATTCCTCCTCCTCCTCCCCCTCCTCCTCCTCCTCCTCCTTTTGCACTTCTTTCACGCCTCACCAGGCACCATTTAAATTGGCCAGGGCAGACGCCAGATACGGGGACCGGTCGAGTTTTTAAGCTAGTGGCCAATTACGGTCGATTAGTGAACCATTTACTATTGAAACATTGCTGGCGAATCAGTCAGTAACCCTGCTCCGTCCCTTCTACTTTCAAGCTTCGGAATTCTCTTCCTTCCTCTGTTTCTCTTATTGGACATAGGCTAGATAAGAACGCAGGTTTGGTTGCTTATAGAGATAAAAATATTATCAGTTGCCTGGAATGATCATGTTGGGGGCCAGGAATGGTAGATATACATAGCGGATAGAGGAAGACTGTTAGATTTGCCTAACAAAAGTAAACAAGCTGATTTCAAAATGTGAAAAAGAGATGACAGAAATAATCAAGGATAGAAAATACTTTGAAGGAGAGACGACGAGACAATAATAAGTTTGAGAATAGTGAAGAATAGTGGCGAATATATGCTAGTGTTAACTGGTAAGATGAAGAAAAGCTTAAGTAGTTTAATATGTTAGCCTGGAGAAAGAATAACAGAATAACACAAAATTAATTAAGACAAACGTTAACATAGGAAGTGTAGAAGTTTCTCTAACGAGAGGATATTCTTCAACAAAAGGAGCAGAATGAGATTAAAAATAAAATATAGAAGCAGAAATACCAGGATCAGAGAACCACGATTTTCCAAGCATCACAGTACAGATGATTGTCATAGATTGTTATTTACCAAATACGGATGCAGACTTTTTCTCTCTCTCTCTCTCTCTCTCTCTCTCTCTCTCTCTCTCTCTCTCTCTCTCTCTCTATATATATATATATATATATATATATATATATATATATATATATATATATATATATATATATATAATATATATATATATATATATATATAGAATATATATATCTTCAATATATAACATAGGAATATATATATATATATATAATATCTGTATATATATATATATAAACATATATATTATACGCAGAACCTTCATCTTCAATAACAAGGAATGATCATATATAAATATTATACTTATACATATAAACATATTATATATATATATACTGTATATATTTATATATATATATATATATATATATATATAGTAATATATAATTTTTTTTGACGTAATTTCATCGGCCGGTTTCGAAAGAGGAAAACCAACCCCTCTTGACTGTTATTATCTGCTCTCGTTACCGGGTTTCTTTGGTACATAAGGAATAGAGCTTGTAAACACTCGCCTGAGCCAATACACTCGAAGCCTCAAAGGATTCTCGCTTCTTCAATATCCTGATGCTGAACGCTTGGAGTTTTTTTAGGGGCGGACGGGGGAGAGGGGGTGGAGGGAAAGGGGGAAGGGAAGGTATATTTGAGGTTGATTAAGTGCCGACTGCAGAGAGAGAGAGAGAGAGAGAGAGAGAGAGAGAGAGAGAGAGAGAGAGAGCACATATCTATTCATAGTTACAGTTAATAAAATAATATATGTATATATAAAACGTATCAAGTATACAAATATATATATATATATATATATATATATATATATATAGAGAGAGAGAGAGAGAGAGAGAGAGAGAGAGAGAGAGAGAGAGAGAGCGAGAGCAAAGCACACAGCACAAATTCATTCATAGTTTATCTACCTATTACACGCCCATATCGATTCTCTTACCCGTAATAAATATGCCAAAAAAATCATGTACCTCGAATGTATGCATACATTCGTAAATACAAAACACAAACCGAGTATGCATCCTGCATACATACTCATACATAAGTATGCTATCCGGATAACCGTATCGGAATAACAGCATAGATCTCCATTTATTGACAACATTAATTTTTATTGTCGATGATACCAGCTGGGCCATTGTTTCAAATTTGCCCCTGGAGCCAATTTTCAATACCAAATACTTTGATTTTATTAGTGTTGCAAATACTGATTTACTTTTTTTTTTACTTGAAAATATTTTTTTAGAGTTGCAAATACTGATTTATGTTTTTAACCAAATACTTTTATTTTTTTAGTCTCAAATACTGATTGTTTTTAGACTTGAAAATATTTTTTTAGAGTAGTAAATACTGATTTATTTTTTTTTTCATTTGAAAATACTTTTATTTAGAGTAGCAAATAATGATTTATTTTTTTAGAGTTGCAAATATTTTTTATTAGAGTAGCAAATACTGATTTGTTATTTTTTTGAACAGTTGTAAATATTTTTTTTATTGCAGCAAATACTGATTTATTTTTTAAGACTTGCAAATATTTGTTTAATTAGATTAGCATGTACTGATTTATTTTATTTTTAGAGTTGCAATTACCCTCGTAATGGCCCTTGGAAGGGCTTTTAACTTGGTAATATTTTCAAAGTAAATAGAAGCATAAAGTTTTTTCCATATAATTGTTATGACGGTAATTGAGTGTTATAGTGATTAGTCCCATATTTCAATTTTTTTATATATTTTTGGATATTCATATAATACTGATTTTTTGAGGGTTAAACATTTTGGTTTTTACATTACCATCAAGATAATAATAATAATAATAATAATAATAATAATAATAATAATAATAATAATAATAATAATAATAATAATAAGAAGAAGAAGAAGAAGAAGAAGAAGAAGAAGAAGAAGAATGTGGAATATGTCAGTGGAAATTGTACCCATAATCATAGGAACACCAGGCACGATCCCAAGATCCCTGAGAAGGAACCTGGAAAAACCAGATGCCGAAGTAGCTCCAGGACTCATGCAGAAGAGTGTGCTACTAGAAACAGCGCACGTAGTGAGAAAAGTGATGGACTCCTAAGGAGGCAGGATGCAACCCGGAACCCCACACTGCATTGTAAAAACCACCAGTCGAATAGGATGACTGTGATAAAAAAAAATTATTATTATTATTATTATTATTATTATTATTATTATTATTATTATTATTATTATTATTATTCCAAATATATACTGATTTTTATGAAACAAGCTAAATTTAAAAAAATTATTATTATTATTATTATTATTATTATTATTATTATTATTATTATTATTATTATTATTATTATTATTCCAAACATATACTGATTTTCATGAAACAAGCTAAATTTTTAAAAAGCACAACCAGAACATTATAGTGAAGTGTAGATAAACAGAGAGAGAGAGAGAGAGAGAGAGAGAGAGAGAGAGAGAGAGAGAGAGAGAGAGAGAGAGAGAGAGAGACCTACAGAAATCCTCTCGTAGGGTTTTCTTCCACTTCTAAATAAACAGGAGCGTAGCAGAGATAGACAGAAGAGAGGAATTAAAATACCCATTTGGCATATTGGTATTTCTTAGAAACGTTTTTATCAGACGAACTTGTTTACTTGAGACGATGATTTCGGACAAATATTAACTTATTCCGGAAATCATCTTTTCCGATTATCTGATAAGGGATAAATAGAGTGGCAGTTAAAATGTATGTATGTTTGTATGTGTATATATATACATAAATACACATGAATGCATACATATATACATGCATCAAAAATGAAACGTGTATATTTTCTCTCTCTCTCTCTCTCTCTCTCTCTCTCTCTCTCTCTCTCTCTCTCTCTCTCTCTCTCTATATATATATATATATATATATATATATATATATATATATATATATATATATATATATATATATATATATATATATATGTGTGTGTGTGTGTGTGTATATATTTATATATATTATGCCTATAAATTATATATGTATGTGTCATACACAGTTTAATATATATACATATATCTATATCTATCTATCTATCTATCTATCTATCTATATATATATATATATATATATATATATATATATATATATATATATATATATATATATATATATATATATATATATATACCATGACTTTCGTCTTCCTAATATCCATCCAGAGGAGTTAGATTGAGTGACGTAGGAATTCATGAGAGAGAGTAAATCAGACATCTGTGCCAAGTTGAGGGATAAGGAAATGAGTTGTGCATGGCGTATATTATGGTTTGCGTGTGTAGAAGTTACTTTAATGACTTGGGGTAATGAGGAGTAAGTGCAGAAAGCAGAGAAAGTTTGAAAGATTTTTGCACGAGGAGAAAGTTCAGATTCAGTACAGACAAGAATGATGTTGAGGATATATGGAAATCACGGGAATGAAGTAAAGAACTTTAGTTTAAATGGTGGAAAAATGGACATAGTTTATTTATACACGTACCTAGATGAAAATTATATTGGGTAACGGTAAGTTAAAAGAATAGGTAATTTACAGAATAAGTGAAGCAATGAAGGCAGCGAGATGTTTGCAGAAGGCAAAAGACTTACAGGGTCAATGGAACCGAATAGTGGAAGTGTATGGAGGGGTTGTTGAGCCAACTTTCCTTTATGGAAGGGAAGTGTGGATGCTGCAAGATGATTGCAAAGGTAAAGAGACCTGCAGTGCCTGTAGAAGCGATAGTGGGAATGTATGGAGGGGTTGTTGAGCCAACTTTCCTTTATGGAAGGGAAGTGCGGATGTTGAATGGGAATGAAAGAAAAAAAAAGGTTGACGATGATGACATTAAACATTTGCCAAGTACACGCACCATAAGAAGAATCACAAGAAAGACATATGGTGATACACAGAAATGATGAAAAGGCAATACGTGAAAGGATGAATCGGAGTGTTCTTAGGTGGTCTGGTTATGTGGAAAGAATGGAGGGCCAATGTTAGCGAAGGCTGTGTATAATTGGGAAGCGTAATGGAAGAGGAGGAGAGGATAAAGATGAATGTTGAAGTGGGAATTGGGGGTTCGACGATACTGTTGATGAGCCATCCTTGTAGGTGAATAAATCAAGGTAATGCATTGGAAGTTTTTTTTTAATAGGGGCCTCATCCACGATACAGCAATTAAGATGTGAATGTGGTAGTGACCATAGAGTTTTTGCTTTACACTGGAGACACCTTTTTTAAACGAGTTTATATATATATATATATATATATATATATATATATATATATATATATATATATATATTATTATATACACATATTATGTACATACGTATATATATTTAGGTATATATACGAGAGTATATGTATATATATAGATATAATGAGTATGGATGCCTTTATATACAGTATTGATGTACATGTACACGCTTATGTCTGAAACTTCGTACCAACAAGCAATCACGAACCACACGCATCTAGACGCTACGGCGTAAAGAAGCCAGCTACGCATTTAGTGATCAATCACCCCAGATCATTTTGAATAATAACCAGGCGTTATTTTCCGGTCATTTTCGCATTATTATTTTCTTCCTTCTCCTTCTCCGGCGGAAAGTACATTTACCGAGACTGCAGTCGCGTGATTCGAGATGGCGATTAGGAAAGATCGGTCGAACCTGATCTTTTATTATTATTATTATTATTATTATTATTATTATTATTATTATTATTATTATTATTATTTGTGACGCCAACCAATGGTTTCTTATCCTTGGAAGTCAGGTGCGTAGAATGAGAGCGCACGGACGCGCTCTTGTGTTTTGTTCATTGCTTCTGCCACCCATACCACCCAACCACGCCCCCCCCCCTCCCCTTGCCCCGCTGCGTAAGTGTCTGTTGCTGTTTGCGTGTTGGGTTTTGTGTGTATCCGTAAATGAAGTGTATGTATATGTATATATATATTAATACATATATTTATACATACATATATGAATGTGTGTATATATATATATATATATATATATATATATATATATATATATATATATATATATATATATATATATATATATATATATATATATATATATATATATATATGTATATATATATATGCTTATATGTGTATATATATATATATATATACACATATTTATATATATATATATATATATATATATATATATATATATATATATATATATATATATATATATATATATATATATATATATATATATACATACATATATACTGTATATAACAGCATCATCATTCTGTCACCGAGACTTATGAAATTTCCATAAAAGCGCACGGTACACGTGTATTGGGAGATAAAAATACAGATTGGTTTGATGAGCAGATTTGTACCTGTACAGAATCATGATTCACAGTCGTGTACCGACTGGGGCTGATTGTTATTCCCATGGATATTTTTGTTTTTGCTACTTATTCAGTATAATGGGTTTGGATGAACAGAAGTTTCTTAATACTTGTTTTATCAGTGTTATGATATAATTTTACGTGTACTGCTTTTAAAGATGTATTTAGTATTATGCAAGTGATATGGTATTATGTATATATATAATAATCTATGTGTATATAAATGTATACATATATATAATATATTATGTATTTATATGCATATATGTATATCGCTATATATGTGTGTATATGTTTTACTTAATAATGATTTATATCTTTATTACTATTTTTTCATTGATCAAAAGAAAGTCCTGGGTTCAATCCTGTAGTGGGGTAGAAATTTATTTCTACTGGAAACATGATTTCGTTGGTTTGCATCATTATCAGTAACTTCCTGGTATATATATATATATATATATATATATATATATATATATATATATATATATATATATATATATTTACATGTATAAATATATATTAATTACAGTTATTCTAATGATTTCTTGTAATTATATTTCCTGTAACACAATCAACTGATGTTATAATTACATCCCTTGTTCTTCTTTGTTGCATATTTATACTCAAATTAATAGTAATAAAATGCTAATCAGTGTGTATAATTTTTATTTATGTAACAATAAAAGCCAATGGGTCATGAACTCCATTATCGACTTTGCCGTCGTCCAACGCGGGGTTAAGCCTTTATTTTTCATTAATACTTATATATAAATGTATACTTATGCATAATTATGCATTTATACTTATGTACAAGTGTATACTTATGCAGGAGAGGGCTATTCCGATATTAGGAAAACGTAGCAATGTCCTTATGGTCAGGCATTGCTCTTTCGATCCTCTCTTATATTACCGTCACCTTAGACGGTACAGGTACGGCTGTAATAAAACTAATAATTGCAATAATAAAAATAATTACAATAATAAAAATAATTACAATGATATTACGGTACATATAGATAACAATTAAGGGGAGTTATTACATCAATATGTAAAATGGCTTGCCAGCGAGATACGACGACCAAAGGTTTACATCTATTTCAGGAAGCAATTAGTCTAATTATAACGTTGTTATTATGAGTCGATGGCAAAACAGCTTCTTTTATTGGCTGGAGTATAATGAGGTAATACTGCCTTGCTTTTCTGGTGGGATAAAGAAGTATGTTTAGCGTCGTATGAGTTGCAACACACACAGATTTATATATATATATATATATATATATATATATATATATATATATATATATATATATATATATATATATATATATAGAGAGAGAGAGAGAGAGAGAGAGAGAGAGAGAGAGAGAGAGAGAGATACAGTATATATACATACATATATTTACATAAATTATATATATCACACTTGTATATATATTATATATTATCTACTGGGTAACGAGGGGAAGCACAGTGCATTTTCATGATTTATTGTGCCGACGTTTCACAACAATTCTCGGTTGCATTTTCAAGGCTGAAAAAACCGAGAAGTGTTGTGAAACGTTGACACAATAAACCACGAAAATGCACTGTGCTTTCCCTCGTTACCCAGTCGATGTGGTTTGAGCAGTGGCTCCTGTTATGATTGTATTATATACAATATATATATAATATATTATATATATATATGTATATATATATATATATATATATATATATATATATATATATATATATATATATATATATATATATAAGGCTGATGGGATGACAGTGAAGATGCTGAAGTACGTTGGCGATCGTGGGATTAAATGGCTGGCTGACCAGGTTGTGTAAGGCATATCTGTATGAAGGAAAACTTCCACTGAAATGTTTGAGAGAAGTGACGCTTATCATCAGGTCGATGTATGAGAGGTTCGAGTGTTACCTAGAAAAAAAGAAGCTGTATTTCGCGAGCTTAGACAGTCGAGACTACAGATGGTTTTGTGCAAAAGTGTGTCTGAGGCAAGGGTGTGATATCCCTGTGGATATCTAATATCCCTCTAAGGATATCTAATGTTTTTGTGGCTGGGGTGATGTCACAAAAAGGACAGGTTAAGTGGATGCAAAATTCTAGGGTAAGAAAAAGAGCCATGCATGGAACGTGGAGTGGCTGATATTTACAACTGACGCATTGTTGACCAGATAGAGTAGTGGCTGATATTTACGTTGACCAGATAGAGTACAGAGTTTGTTAGACGGGAAACTGTATGTGAATGTGGACAAGCGTAAGGTTATGAGTGCGAATGGAATTAGTATTATTTATATTGTTATTCAGAAGGTGAACTCTACGCATATGGAACAAAACCCACAGGGACCATTGACTTGAAATTCAAGCTTCCAAAGAAGATGGCGTTCATTTGAATAAGTAGGCTAACAGAAGGTAATTATTATTATTATTATTATTATTATTATTATTATTATTATTATTATTATTATTATTATTATTTAAGTAGATGGAACCTATTCACTTGGAACAAGCACACCAAAGGGGCCATTGACTTGAAATTCAAGCTTCCAAAGAAAGTTGCTTTCAACCTCCCACCGCAGACCCCACACTGCAGCGGTAACTGATCGTGAAACAGAGCCAGTGACTTTTCATCGCCCTGGGGGAGACGCGAACCCTTGACATCTGAGCGGCATGCCACGACACTTCCATACCAGCGGGCCAGCCAATAGGAAATGGGAATCGTAAAGACGGAGCAGTGACTTTTAATATGGATGGTGGATGAATAGAAATGAGGAATCCTTCAGGCATTTCGGACTGAATATATAGCAGATGATGGTTGGGTGAGAGGAGAGATGAACTGCTGAAGAATCGCACCAGAAGTTTTGAGCAAAAGATTTTCGACTGGAGATGGAATTTTCAATGTGATCGTTGAATTGTCTATCGTTTTTCGAAGGCATGGATGATATTCATATCGAAGATGCCGGGAATACTCAATTAAATTTATATAAGTTTCCATTCTCTTGAATTAATAAACACTAATTTTGAACGAAATATACAGTCTCCCAATCCTTGGTGAATAATTGCTGGGACATTTTATTCAAGTGGACTACAAACGGTTTAAATCCGTTTCCTCTCTGACAAAAGAATTCCCTTTAAACTTCTGAACGCGAGATGCGAAGCATTTCTCACAAAACTGCTTTATCAAGTCTTTTTTTAGTGTGACGAGAGTTGACAAACTCAATAAAAAAAATCATGAGGAAAGCACTGTAATATAATCAGCAAATGGAATAAATAATAATACTAATCTCCTTGCATTTTGATACATTTTTATCTCTATTTATTAATTTATTTTTCTTTTTCTTTTAAAAAGCGAGAGCTCATCTTACGTCTTTCTAATGAGCACCATAATATTCTTTGGAAGCTTGAATTTCAAGTCAGTGACCCCTTCGGTGGGGTTGTTCCATATGTATAAGGTTCATCTTCTGAATAATAATAATAATAATAATAATAATAATAATAATAATAATAATAATAATAGATGCCGAATTAACTCCAGGACTCATGCAGAAAAGTGTGCTACTAGAAACAGCGCACAAAGTGAGAAAAGTCATGGTCTCCTAAGGAGGCGAGGCAGGATGCAACCCGGAACCCCACACTATAAAAACCACCCAGTCGAATAGGATGACTGTGATAGACCAGAAAAAAAATTAATAATAATTTCAAAAGAAACATCTAATTTATGTGTTTAGGGTTATAAAAGCATTTCAAAATGTAATTTATATCTTTAAAGGGATAAATGAATTTCAGAATGATCTCAGCTCTTAAAAAAAAGATCCTCTATCATGTCTTTTTTTAAAATTCGACGTCAAGGTTGGAAAAACCCAGGCGACCTTTAGTAGAAAATCGGCTTATGATGTCCCTATTAAATCAGAAAAAAAGGTTACGAAATATTTCCCAGCCAACTCTTAAAAAAGGCATCTCAATAATGAGTTTCCTATCTGGGCACAAGTGGAAAAAATTAGGAAGAAAAAGAGAGGAAAAAACACCCTATGGGAAATAATATACCCGAAAAGGTTCCTCAAAAAGTGGCAACCCTTTTTTTATGCAGTTATGGAATTGTCATAGAGATTTATAAATGGGACAAACGAAGTGAAAGATTCAGAGAAAGAAAAGGAACCTGTGATCGTTCTTTGCCAATTTATGCCACAATTTTTGCTCTTTGCGTTTTTGTGTGTTCTGGTGATAAAGTATCCTTGATTTTTCAGAGAGAGAGAGAGAATATAGTGTCGTTATCGCCCTTAAACCATGAATATATTGGTAGGAATCCCTTTAGAATTATATATACATGAATATGTATATGTGTGTGTTTGTGTGATATATATGTACATATATATGTATGTAATATCTATCTATCTATCTATCTATCTATCTATCTATCTATCTATATATATATATATGTGTGTGTGTGTGTGTGTGTGTGTGTGTGTGTGTGTGTGTATGTCTGTATGTATTCATGCATGTATATAAGAACCAGAATCAAAAAATAAACTTGATTACCAGGATTTACATCAGTAATTCTACAGTATAATACCTTTATAGTTCGACCATTCACGAGAAACATCAGCCGCTGACAGATTTCCACGAACGCAATGCACTTCACACACGATTTAAACATCCATGAACTTGGTATTCGTCCAAGAATATGATAATCATAATCCAGATATTTTTCAGAGGCTTCTTGACCTTCACCAAGAGCCAAGTGAATGCAGTTGTCACCGCCTGGCCATTCGGGTGGCTTAAGATCTCTGTTGTGAATATATAACACTCATTTTTCAAGACACACTATCCAGAGGGTCTTTGCGCCATTGCCTTACTCTCTCCATCTTTCATTGTAGACGTTTTTAATGCACTTATTTGATTTTGATGTTTTGCTATCCTTTCCTTTCCGCGTCATTTTTCTTGCTCTCTCTCTCTCTCTCTCTGTTTGATCCTTTTCCATCCTAGAGGCATTCTGTCCAAGTGGGAAGAAAGGTGAGAACGCACAGACAATCATGTGCTGAGATCAAGGCTCTTGCCAGTCTAGTGGTAAGAGAATCGTCACTGAAGTGGGTGGTAGATGATGTCTGTGGTTCGAGTCCACCAGGTGACTCATCAAATCAGTTATCATTCCCCTTCTGTATTATTTCCGAGGTACTGCGAACTGGATACTAAATAACATTTGCAGCTTAATGTTCTTGGGATAAGGTTAGGCTAAATGGTCCTTTGGAGCGGTACCATGCGTAAATATGTAATGAGTTCATTATTGATTAAACAGGTATATAAAAATATTGTTGGAGAATTTGCTTTTCTCTCAGTCGTTAGGGCCATCAGTCCCCCTCCTTCCCTCCCCCCCCTACAATTGCTTTAAGCCACTTCCCTTCGGGGTGGGGGGTTGCAATCTCCCTCACTGTACCCCCCACAGGTTATTGATATGGGCGTGGTGGTATAAGGTTTAGTCAACACATTAGAAGAGTAATATTGGGCGGGGGAGAAGAAATTAAGAAAAAGAAGAAGGAGCAGAAGAAGGAGAGGAAGAAGAAACGATAAGTATTATTATTATTATTATTATTATTATTATTATTATTATTATTATTATTATTATTATTATTATTATTATTAGCCAAGTTACAAGCGTATGGGCTCAGATAAGGAACGCATCCCAGCACAGAAAATGAAACTGGGAGTTAAAGATTAAACTATGAAAGAAAAACCAGCAAGAATAATAATAACAAATAAGACATATAACAGCAAAGTAAATAAGACAAATAAATAATAAACTAAGACTCATGACAGCCTGCTCAACAAAAAAAGCATAATGGTAATTTTCAATATCAGTTTGACTTCAGCCCTGACAAAAAAAATGCCAGCAGTAACAAATGACTTGCATCTTAAATTTAAAATGACAACAACAGCTTTTTAGTTTTCTGTAAAAGAAAACTGTTGAGATGGCTATTTGTCTGTCCGTCCGCACTTTTTCTGTTCGCCGTCAGATCTTGAAAAATACTAAGGCTAGAGGGCTGCAAATTGGTATGTTGATCATCCACACTCCAATCATCAAACATACCAAATTTCAGCCCTCTAGACTCAGTAGTTTTTATTTTATTTAAAGATAAATTTAGCCATGATCGTCCGTCTGGCACCACTACAGGTGCCAAGAACACAGGCCACCACCGGGCTGTGGCTGAAACTTTCATGGGCCGCGGCCAAGAGTTTCATAGGCCGTGGCTGAGAGTTTCATGGGCCGTGGCTGAAAGTTTCATGGGGCCGTGGCTGAGAGTTTCTTACAGCATTCTATGCTGTACAGAAATCTTGGTTGCGCCGAAGAAACTTTGGTGCATTATTTACTTGTTTAAATTCACTAACGATTACCATTGTCCTGCTTCGTAGAATGAGTCAATTGGAGCAGTATCAAAATTTTTTTCTCCAATGTCAAATTTACCTTGTTATGTAATACTAGTAATCGATATATTTACCAGCGTTAAGTCAATGACCAGTTAGCACAATTTGAGCCACAGAATAAAGTAATTGTGAATTTGGTGAATCCCTGAAGAACAGCGTGGGTTGGTGGGAGAAACGGCTGTCTGTCTGGGAATGAATGAAAGTGTATTAGTTTTGGCTTATTCCTTCAAGTCTTCAGCCTTGAGGACTGTAAGAGGTCTTCAAGTAGCAGTAGTTAGTCTTCAAGTAGCAGTAGTTATTGGAAGTGTTGACAGTAATTTATAGATTCTGCTTGTGAAATAGCACCTGAAGAGAATGATAATAATAATAATAATAATAATAATAATAATAATAATAATAATAATAATAATAATAATAATATTAATGGGTGTAGACACTCTTTCAAATATGTATTATTGAAGGTTATTGCTGTATTGGCTGCATTCAGTTTATATAGAGAGAAAACTCAGAATCATAGTATTATATAATAATAATAATAATAATAATAATAATAATAATAATAATAATAATAATAATAATAATAGCTAAAAAATGCTCATAGTAGCATGAGTCTTGAAATGGAGAAACAAATCAAGTTATGTATGGGAAATTTTTTTGAAAATTTCTGTACCCATAAATAACTGTGGACTTGTTTCTCCATTAATAATAATAATAATAATAATAATAATAATAATAATAATAATAATAATAATAATAATAATAATACTGTATAAATCAGGTCCACAATAATATTCAGTGATGAATTATTGTCGGTTGTGGACCTGATATACAGCATATCCCGTTCTCGATCTAGAGGAGAAAGACCTAAATAATAACAATAATATTAATAAAAGATACAACCCAAAGGTGAAACCCGACCATCACAACCCGCTTACTATTAAAACCCGAGAGGACACATTGAAAGACCCGTTAGCGAATATCAAACTTTGAACCGAGCACGGCCGTCAGTCACTGATGGTGATTTGGCGCAACGAATTCCAATTAAAGGTCGATTTTTTTCTTTATTTATTTTTCTTTTTCAAACTACGGAGGCGTAACAAAGCTAATTCGAGATATCCGCTTTGTCAAGTTGTCTTACCTCGTCATCGATTATTGTGCGCTAGAGTTTGTGTCATTTTTTAAAAATTGGGTTTTTTTTTTTTTTTTTTATTTATTCATTTTTCTTTTTTGCTTTGATGGTTATGGTTCGTGTGAATTTTTTCACATTCTGATTAATTAATAATAATAATAATAATAATAATAATAATAATAATAATAATAATAATAATAATATATAATTATAATAATAATAATGGAACGCCATACGTCATTCTCTGTTAGAAAGCCGTAGAAAGTAATACACAGAATTGATCTCTAAAAGAAAGACGTAGAGATTAATACACAAAAATCATCTCTGGAAGAAAGACGTAGAAATGAATACAGAAAATTCATCTCTAAAAGAAAGTCGTAGAGATTAATACACAAAATTCATCTCTGAAAGAAAGACGTAGAAATTAATACACAAAATTCATCGCTGAAAGAAAGACTTAGAGATTAATACACAGAATTCATCTCTGAAGGAGTGACGTAGAAATTAATACACAAAATTCATCTCTGGAATAAAGACGCAGAATTGAATACACAAAATTCATCTCTGAAAGAAAGACGTTAGAATTTAAAATAGAAAATTTATCTCTGAAAGAAAGACGTAGAAATTGATAAAAAAAAAATCGACTTAAGAATCGTAGGAAGGACGAAAGGAGAAAGAATTATTATTATTATTATTATTATTATTATTATTATTATTATTATTATTATTATTATTATTTCAGAAATATTCTAAGCCCCGAAAAATCAATATGGGTCTTGCCACCCAGCACCTTCCCTTCCTTCCACCACCTAAGGACGCAGCTGGCGAAACAACCACTCTCTCTCTCTCTCTCTCTCTCTCTCTCTCTCTCTCTCTCTCTCTCTCTCTCTCTCTCTTCTCTTCCTCAGAAAAAGGGAGAGAGAGAGAAAGAAAGAAAGAGAGAGA
>NC_089794.1:27958197-27993197 GCF_040412425.1 Macrobrachium rosenbergii | reverse complement strand
ACATTGGAGCGGTCAAAACAGATGCTTTGCGTGACAGACAGACACACACACACACAGAAGACAGATAGATAGACATGAAATGAAACATTGGATAGATGAAAGAAAAAGAATCAGATAAATAGAGTAAAAACTTATATATATATATATATATATATATATATATATATATATGTATGTATGTATATATATAAATATATATTATATATATAAGTATGTATGTATATATATATATATAAATTTTGTATATACCTTTCACATTATATATACAAGTATTTATTGTTTTTAACCGCTTTTTCAGTCTTGAAAATGCATCAAGCGATGTGAAACGTCGACTCTTGAATAAATTTATACAATTAGAACGCCTGTCCATGAACTCTTGATCGTATATATATATATATATATATATATATATATATATATATATATATATATAGAGAGAGAGAGAGAGAGAGAGAGAGAGAGAGAGAGAGAGAGAGAGAGAGAGAGAGAGAGCTAGATTCTAATAACCTGGCCAAAGCCTCGATGCGATAACAGCACCATCGACCAGGTGAGTGAGACCTCTCATACCGAGCGGAACTCTGTGATGACGTAAGACCTGGAAAGGCATAATTAAAAAAAAAGAGAGTTAAAAAAAAAAAGTAAAGACATAACTTCAAGTTCTTCTCTGAGCACAGCCACATGTCTGTGTTCCTGTAATGAAGGTTGAAAGTCACCCTTGAAGTTTCCCCAAGAGGGCCCTTATGGCACGGTAGACTTTTGGTATAGAGTTCTCGTAGATGGGGCTCTTGGTAATATACGCCTCTCTCTCTCTCTCTCTCTCTCTCTCTCTCTCTCTCTCTCTCTCTCTCTGTTTGTCGGTCAGTTTTTGATTGGCAGTGTGATTGTCTGTTTAGCAATGTGTTTATGTATGAATAGCTGTCTGTTTATATCTATACTTTGTGATTGATATATATATATGTGTGTGTGTATGTGTTTAATATGCATATAGATACATACACACATACATATATATAATGTATATACATTCAAAAAATTCTTGTATGATCCAAAAACAGTAAAAATGGCCGAACGTTCACATCGATAGACTACTTTTAAATAAACAAAAAAGAAAGTCTTTGAATGATGGGGAAATTGCTTTTCTACCTACTTGATGAAACTATGAAATCTTTCCTTCAGCAATTAAGAAAGCTAAAAACTTCAGTGTATATATATGTATATATGTATGTATGTATGTATATACACAAATTTATATGTATATATTTATATAATTATGTATTTATTTATGGATTAATTATTGCCACTTTCCCCGCCCACTAATCTGTGGCTCATTTTCCCTTCCGTCATTATCATCTTGACGTCTTCGAAGCCACGTCATTAATCATCGAGAGGGAGATGTATTGAAACCAATTCAAGATTCTCTCTCTCTCTCTCTCTCTCTCTCTCTCTCTCTCTCTCTCTCTCTCTTCAAACTGATGTATACTTTTCTCTGTGTTCAATCTGTCTCGGCTTAGATACCTGTTTTTATCGACTTATTTCCGTAATCCTTGAGATGTATATTTTTCTTTTGTTGAGATTGAAATTTTATATATACAGTTCAAATATACAGTTAAACAACGCACACAGTTCATATATATATATATATATATATATATATATATATATATATATATATATATATATATACGTGTGTGTGTGTGTGTATGTGTGCATGTTTGTTTATGTGTGTGTGTGTGTGATTAATACATATAAAGTTAAACAGCACAAACACAGTTCCTGTACATACAGTTAATATATATAAAATTAAAAGCACAATTCATTATATAATTATACAGTATATGTAATACTGTATATGTATATATATTTATTATATATATTTATATATATATTATAAATATATATATTTATATATATATATATATATATATATATATATATATATATATATATATATATATATATATATATATATATAGAGTTAAAGACACACTCACACACACACAGTTCATACAATACAGTTAAACAGAACATTCAGTTCATTTATATACAGTTTGTATATATTCAGTTAAACACACAATTCATGTGTATATACATATATATATATAAGTATATATACATATACATATATACAGCATGCATTATATTATATATTATATACCAACATACACACACGTACACCGATGGTTATTTAAATGGGAGTCCTCTGGGATTCTTCTTCTTCTTCTTCTTCTTCTTCTTCTTCTTCTTCTTCTTCTTCTTCTTCTTCTTCTTCTTCTTCTTCCCTGTTTGTAACAGGACACGAGGAAGCGGAGGGACAGAGAGATTTTTCGGGGACGTCGTCTGTCTGCCTTCCTGGTTTGATTGATCGTGTGCTTGGGGGCGGGGGAGGGTGGGGAACGGGAGCTTTTGGTAAGGTGATTTTCTTTGTATTAATAATAATAATAATAATAATAATAATAATAATAATAATAATAATAATAATAATAATAATAATAATAATAATAATAATAATAATTCATTATGATGATAATGATTATTATTATTATTATTATTATTATTAATAACACAATAATAATGTATTATTGTTGTTAATAATAATGATACTAACAATAACAAAAATTAAATAGTAGTGGTAATAATAATAATAATTATTATTATTATTATTATTATTATTATCCAGAAGATGAACCCTATTTATATAGAATAGGCCCACCACAAGAGCCATTAACTGGAAGTTCAAGCCTCCAAAAAATATGGTGTTCATTTTTCAGAAGTAACCGAAAGTACAGAAGATATAGAATGAAGAGATCAATAATTATTAGGAAAGGAAAAATTAAAATATATATAAATAAAATTATAAAATAATAATGCTTTTCTGCAAAATGGTCCTTGATAACTGTTACGACAAAAATTACTTTAGGGATAATTCCTTCTTGTTTTCTGTAAGAGAAAACTATTGTCTGGCTTTGTCTGTAAGTCCGCACTTTATTCTGTTCGCACTTTTTCTTTACGCACCTTTTCTGTCCGCACTTTTTTCTGGCCGCACTTTTTTCTGGCCGCACTTTTTTCTGTCCGCACTTTTTCTGTCCGCACTTTTTTCTGGCCGCACCTTTTTCTGTCCGCACTTTTTCTGTCCGCGCTTTTTCTGTCCGCACTTTTTTCTATCCGCACTTTTCTTTCCGCCCTCAGACCTTAAAAACTTTTGAGGGCTGCAGACTGGTATGTATGTTGATCATCCACCCTCCAATCACCAAACATAATAAATTGCAGCCCTTTAGCCTCAGTAGTTTTTATTTTATTTAAGATTAAAGTTAACAATGATCGTGCTTCTGGCAGCGGTATAGGATAGGCCACCACCGGGCAGCGGTTAAAGCTTCATGGGCCGCGGCTCATACAGCATCATACCGAGACCACCGAAACATGGGTCTGTTTTCGGTGGCCTTGATTATACGCTGTAGCGGCTGTACAGAAAACTCGCTTGCGCCGAAGAAACTTCGGCGCATTTTTTACTTGTATGTTACGATTCGACTTCACTTATAATTGGAATAGGTAATTATCAAAATTATGAAATACTCACATTGCATCATGATTATGACAATTATTTCTCTAACTTTCCGCCAGGTAGCGACTTCATGCATAATTCTAGTAATTATTGCTCATAAATGTTTAATATCGGCTTTGTTTCATAGCTTTAACAAGCACATTTCGTGCATTCTGTTATGAAATGACCTAATTTCGAAATTATTATTAATTATATATTAAATATTTGTGAGATAGCAACTCTAGGGTATAGTCGCAAGAGGTTACTAAGTGAATCATTGCTATAAACTCAATTTTCATTCATTCTGGTATGCCCCTTATCCACATCCCCCGTAGTGCCGTCAGTGCAGCTCACGCGGTACACTGTAGGCATTGCTTAAGGTTCTTTGCAGCGTCCCTTCGGGCCCCCTAGTTGCAACCTCTTTCATTCCTTTTGCTGTACCTCCGTTCATATTCTTTCTTCCATCTTACTTTCCACCCTCTCCTAACAATTGCTTCGTAGTGCAACTGCGAGATTTTCCTCCTGTTACACCTTTCAAACCTTTTTTATTCTCAGGTTTTCCTTTCAGAGCTGAATGACCTCATAGGTCCCAGTGCCTGGCCTTTGGCCTAAATTGTATATTCTATCTATCTATCTCTACCTTATCCACATCAGTGTCTCTCTCAAAATCTAATCTAGTGATTATAATACTAATAACATCAATTTTATTTTATTATTATTATTATTATTATTATTATTATTATTATTATTATTATTATTATTATTATTATTATTATATTCTGAAGATAAACCCCTATTCATATGAGAGAAGCCCACGGGAGTCATTGACTTGAAATTCAACCATCCAAAGAATATGGTGTTCGTTTGAAGGAAGTAAGTTTATTTTTAATTTGTTAATTGATTTTTAGTTAACAAATTAATGAATAAATTGAATGTTGCAACCAGTTACCTTGGCCAATTTCACAGTAATTCGTTATAATTTTTTTTTAAATCCAGAGAACTATAATGCTATTGTTCATATATAAAGTTGTTTCACATAAAAAAGCAAAAAACACATTAATTTAACCTCATAAAAAATAACAAGGCAAAAAAAATCAATTTGACCTCATGAAAAAAAAATAGGAAAGAAAAAAAACATTGAATGACCTCATAAAAAATATAAGAATTTAACAAAGCAAAAAAAATCCACATTGATTTGAACTCATAGAAAATTAACAAAGCAAAATAAATTGATTTGACCTCATGAAAAAACATAAAAAATAACAAAGCAAAAAAACCACATTGATTTGACCTCATGAAAAAACACAAAAAACAAGAAATTAAGAAAGTAAAAAAAAATCCACATTGGTTTGACCTCATAAAAAATAACAAAGCAAAAAAAAAAACATTGGTTTGACCTCATGAAAAAAATAACAAAGCAAAAAAAACATTGATTTAACCTCATGAAAAAAATAACAAAATAAAAAACATTGATTTGACCTCATGAAGAAAACATAAAAACACAGCAAAGCAAAAAAAAAAACATTAATTTGACCTCATGAAAAAAACACAAAAAATGAAAAAATTAGCATAGTAAAGAATCCACATTGATTTGACCTCATAAAAAATAACAAAGCAAAAAAAAAAAAATTGATTTGACCCCATGAAAAAAAAAAAACACTCATTCATTTGACCTCATAAAAAGCTAAACCCACATGACTTGAACTGAAGCATTGAAAAGATGATGACCTCTTGCCTTGTTTTGAACGTTTAGCAAATGCCCAGCTATAGGTCAGCGTCCAACATTTACGGCGAATCAACACGCAGATATGTCACGAGTGAACGATCATAATAGGAGGAGTTTCAACAACATGCTGCGGGAAAAAGTCTCTTGAAAGTGTAAACTATACATTTGAAACACAAGCACTGGGTTACACTCCCTTTGGTAGTAAACAAGCGAGAAAGAAAAAAAATTATTTATATCTGGTATTTTGGATTATGTATGTATATAGGTATAATTATAGTATGTGTGTGTATGTTGTATGTATACTTATACACACATATATACATATACAGTGTATATGTATGTATGTATATGTACATATATAAATATACATATATGTGTGTGTGTGTGTGTGAATGCAAATACTGTACATATTAATTCCGAGGTAGAGCGATTTGGATATTAAACGAAATTTGGCTTAATGTTTGTGAATATAAAATAATTTCATGGTGATGTGACAAAAATTCAATATATATATATAGCCTATATGTATACTGGATATATACATATACACATATACATATGCATATACATAACACTATAGAGTACTTTACTCTACATTATAATTAACTCTAAAGCTGTACTCACTATAGCTACCCCAAATGTGTGACTAACCAATTTCCTGTAACTTGGTTAGGTGCCAATGAAAACAATGGTTAGACACAATGGGAGTAGGATACTTGACTGACATCAGGATCACTTAGAGTGTTTAGTGTCGTGTTGTGGTTGGCGTCAACAGAGAGAGAGAGAGAGAGAGAGAGAGAGAGAGAGAGAGAGAGAGAGAGAGAGAGAGAGAGGGGGGCTGTTGTTGTTTGTGTCGTTTATCAAGAGTGAAGGACCACCATAGATTCAGAGAGAGTGAAAGAGCCACTGAGAGAGAGAGAGAGAGAGAGAGAGAGAGAGAGAGAGAGAGAGAGAGAGAGAGAGAGAGAGAGAGGGGGCTGCTGTTGTTGTTTGTGTCGTTTATCAAGAGTGAAAGACCACCATAGATTCAGAGAGAGTGAAAGAGCCACTGAGAGAGAGAGAGAGAGAGAGAGAGAGAGAGAAGGCTGTTATTATTGTTCATGTCGTTTATCAAGAGTGAAAGACCACCATAGATTCAGAGAGAATGAGAGAGAGAGAGAGAGAGAGAGAGAGAGAGAGAGAGAGAGAGAGAGAGAGTCAGTCGTCTGCCAAATAGTTTCACGATCATCAACAGCCACAAACATCAAGTGAAGAATAGAACCAGTAAACCCTCCTTTATTACTCGGAGGAATGCGGTCCTCTTTCAACTCCGTTGTTGACTATCTCTCTCTCTCTCTCTCTCTCTCTCTCTCTCTCTCTCTCTCTCTCTCTCTCTCTCTCTCTCGTTTGCAATCGGTATCGGTTCGTTTTTTTATCTTCGAAATCTATCCCATGTGTTCAAAAATAGATAGACAGGTAGATAGACAGACAGTGAAAAAATTGACCTATATAAGTACTTGCTTTCAATGAGCGAGGGATATCTGAACTTAAAGTTTTCCTGTTATATAAATACTTTCTCTCTCTCTCTCTCTCTCTCTCTCTCTCTCTCTCTCTCTCTCTCTCTCTCTCTCTGGGTAAATAGAGAGATTTAGAGGGCTTATACAGATAGATTTAGAGAGAGAGAGAGAGAGAGTGGAACGAAACTTAAGCTATTCCTATTAGCGAATATTTTTCATCAAGACCGTCTATCTGTTCTATGACATATTAATAGATAGCTCAAGCAAACTTGACCTATCCCCATTGCAGTAATCTACGTCTCCAGTCTCTCTCTCTCTCTCTCTCTCTCTCTCTCTCTCTCTCTCTCTCTCTAGAGGTTTCCATCCCCTTGGGGAGGCAACAAAAAGCATCAGCCCTAGAGAAAGTCACTTAAGAATACAAACCAGAGGAGGAGGAGGAGGAGGAGGAGGAGGGGAAGGAGGAGAAGGAGGAGGACCTGAACTCCTAGACACTTTCCGGAAGAAGAAGAAGAAGAAGAAGAAGAAGAAGAAGAAGAAGAAGCAGAAGAAGAAGAACGTAATTCTGTTATTGTAAACAAACTGCCTGCGGGATTAATATATCATGGTTGACGTCCCTCCAAGGACGTTCTCCTTGTCCGTCCAGGATCTCTAGAGGTGCGAAGGACGCAATTCCAGAGGGGGAGGAGGGAGAGAGACCAGGGAGGGGTAGGGAGACGATTGGGGGGGTGGTGGAGGGGGTGTTTCATTTCTTTCCGGAGGAAGGAGGACGAACTTCTTTTGGGAAGACGCAATTCGCTACGCTTTAGTTTCCCGTAGTAATATTTCATTCATTCAATTTAGTTTTTCTTGTTTTTCTTACTGTTTTTAGGAGTCTTGGTGGTTGTGGGGTGGGGGGGCGGTGGCAACATTTTGTACCCAGAATTCCATCATCAGAGACTGTTTTTCTCTTTATTTTCGTTTTTATTTTGAATTGCATAGTTCTTTATTAATTTTGTTTTTTTCTATTTATTTTTTATTCTTTACTTTTATCCTAATTTTAGTTTTCTGAAAAGAAAACTGTTTTGCCGGTTTTGTCTTTCCGTCCGCACTTTTCTGTCCGCCCACAGATCTTAAAAACTACTGAGGCTAGAGGGCTGGAAATTGGTATGTTGATCATCCACCCTCCAACCATCAAACATACCAAATTGTAGCCCTCTAACCCCAGTAGTTTTTATTTTATTTACGGTTAACGTTAGCCACAATCGTGTATCTGGCAACGATATAGGCCAGGCCACCACGAGGCCATGTTTGAAGTTTCATAGGCCGCGGCTCATACAGCATTATACCGAGACCACCGAAAGACAGATCTATTTTTGGTGGCCTTGATTATGCGATGTACAGACAACTCGATTGAGCTGAAGAAACTTCGGCGCATTTTTTACTTGTTTCATTTTGTATTTGTAATTACAAGGAAAATAGCAAAGGAAGAAGTTGTTGTCATAGCAGTTTATTTAGTTATTAAAAGCATTTGTGTGAATAGCTTTTAACACGGAAGAATAAACGGTAAAAATTGTTGCTTCGTCTAGATCGTGACAGGTTATTTATCTAAATAAATAAGGCAGAAGAAGAAGAAGAAGGAGAAGGAAAAGAAGAAGAGGAAAAACAATAAGCAGAAAAGAGGGAGAAGAAGAAGAAGATTAAGAAGAAGAAGAAGAAGAAGAAGAAGAAGAAGAAAAAGAAGATGATGAAAATGAAAAAGAAGAATTGGAAGACGAAGAAGAGAAGAAGAAGAAGAAGAAGAAGAAGAGGAGGAAGGAGAAGAACAAAAAGATGAAAGAGAGGAGAAATAAATGGAAGAAGAAGAGAAACAAGAAGAAAAAGAGAAAACAAGAAGAAGAAGAAGACGAAAGAGAAGAAGAGGAAGGAGAAGCAGAAGAGGCAGGAGAATAAGAAAAATAGAGGAGAGAGGAGGAGGGAGGAGGAGGAAGAAATGGAAGAAGAAGAAGAAGAAAAAAAAGAAGAAGAAGAAGATGACGAACAAACGCGACTCAGAAACCGAGATTAATGTTGCGTATCGAGGTTCCTTTTCACATCAGCAGCGGAGCCTTGGTGGCGTGGCGGTGTTGCTTTTCAAGAGATTTGGTTAATGAGAGAATCATCATGACGGATTGTTGTTGTTCTTGCTCTTGTTGTTGTTTGCTGTTGTTATAAACGAAGCAACAACGCGGGGAAAGAATTTGTGGTCCTGAAAGAGGACTTCATTTGCCAATATTATTATTTTATAGTTTTTTAGATTTGATTTTATATACACTATAGATTTGATATTATGATATATTATATTATATATATATATATATATATATATATATATATATATATATATATATATATATATATATATATATATATATATATATATATATATATATATATATATATATATATATATATATGTAATCAGCTTCTTTCACACAGAGCCAGAAAAGAGTCTCTCCAATATTCAGGTGGGGTCGTAACGCCTGTCACGCCACACCTTCCCACGTCTACTGCGTGGGAACCTATAAATTTCTTTCCTTCGCTCGCTGCCAAGCTCCTGATCTTGTCCCCTGCTTCAGTGTTCCCTGGCGTCCTGCTTCCCGTCCATTATAATCTAACTTTATCAATATTATTATCGTACTGTTAAAAAATATTGGTATAGAGGTGGCGTTCTTAAGGTTCTCTGAGCAAACTGTGAAGCGCAGTTGCGCAGTATTAAAGGTTCTCCGTGTGCCCTGCTCGGCGCAATTACGCGCGAAGGTCTTCTGCGCAACGTGTAAAGTGCAGTTACGCATAACTGCGCAGGTTGCGTAATATTAAAGATTCTGTTGAGCGCCCTGCGCAGCGCATTGATGCGTGAAGGTTCTCTGCGTAACCTGTGAAGCACAGTTACGGATACGTGCGCTCTGTACAGTTACGCACTATTAAAGATTCTTTCTGTGCCCAGCCCAGCGCAACTGACGCGTTAAAGTTTTCTGCGTAACCTGCGCAGCGCAGTTACGCAGTATTAAAGATTTTGTGTACCCTTCGGAGCGCAATTTACGCGTTATGGTTCTCTGCGTAACCTGCCCAGCGCAGTGAACCGTTATCAAAGATTCTATGTAATCAGTTCATGCTTTGTCCACGTGCGCTGCGTAGCGCAAGATGCGCGCTATTAAAAGTTCACTTGAGCGCAGTTTATGCATTATTGCCAGATCCTCTGCCTGCATTGAGCGTTATTAATAATCTTGGCTGTCTGCCAGTCACCCCAACTGCGCTGTTTTTTTTTCTTCTTCTTCTTTTTGCCTTTTAGGCGTTGCCTGGGGTCCCTTCCCACTTAACTGTCCAACTTCTTTAACTTTATGTCTCGCTCCGAATTTCACACATCATTTAAGAGGGAATTTTTCGGGGCCGACTTTATGGTGGTCTAGAATTGGGACTAGGTGGAATTTTTCAAATAATAATAATAATAATAATAATAATAATAATAATAATAATAATTATTATTATTATTATTATTATTATTATTATTATTTTATGTAAAACAAATTTGAAGCGTTTATTTTTCACCGGAACACAGATGGTTTATGGGACCAGCCTCTCTCTCTCTCTCTCTCTCTCTCTCTCTCTCTCTCTCTCTCTCTCTCTCTCTCTCTATATATATATATATATATATATATATATATATATATATATATATATATAATTATATATATAATTTGAATTAATTAAAACCTTGAAAAATATGTAAATCAATTGTTTATTTACATTAAGGGTTCCGAGGCCCCTTGTGACCTGTTGCCGCTTATTTCAGACCTCAAGGTCTGCTGCAAGTTTCGGGAACGACTTGCATTGTCAAGGTCAAAGTGAAGATCAGAAAACCGGGAAATGTGACCTTTCTATTTGTGAGCCACTCATTGTACGGGTCAAGGAAAGAAGAACGTGACCTTGAAGTTAAGAAAGTGACCTTAAAATGTTAGGAAGTGACCTTGAAATTAAGAGTGACCTTGAAATTTAGGAAGTGACCTTGAAATGTATTTTCCATGTCATATTCACTGAGTAGATTCTTTGGTCTTGGGATTTGAAGGTCCAGGAAATGGGCCAGTGACCTTAAAATCTACCGACCGTCTTCCTTTGCCCCCGGAAATAAGGTCGAGATGACATTTGTAAGAATTAAAGTGTACACTTATGTGTATCCTTGCCTGAGGTTGCACTTACAAAGCCATTTTTACCAGCTTATTTTGGGTGTTGGTTTTGATATAATATTTTATAAATATATATATACGTACTGTATATATATATAGGCATATACTGTATATGTATGTATCTAAAACTACATATGTATACGTTTGTGTGTATATATATAAATATGTGTATATATACATATATACACTGTATATATATATATATATATATATATATATATATATATATATATATATATATATGTAGAGAGAGAGAGAGAGAGAGAGAGAGATTCGTATGACTAAAGATTTTGATAAGTAGCGTTGCTCAGAAAACATTCTTCATGATTGTCTATATCTTGAAAAAGAATCTTATAGTGGGTAAAGTAAGCCCGTGCTTTCTATAGGAAAAATATCAAAAGAGAGTCATTTTTCCATTACTCCCTGACAGATAATTATGTCAGAACATCGGATTATTCCGTTTTCTTTGAGATATAGAAAACGTGGGACGCATCAGCCCTGAGACTTATACTATTATAGGTTGACAAGAAGCTTGTATCAGCCTTTCTTGACATTGTGGGGATTTTGGTCATTGCAAGTGGTCAAGTCTTTTAAAGAGTCTTTTTGACTGAAAGACATCGTAGGATGCTGGTCAATAGTTAGTGTTTTCACGATTGAAAACCAGGGTTGTATTGAGCGATTGTTATGTAGTACTTTTATACACAGACACACACACATATATATATACATATGTGTGTGTGTTTTTTTTTGTGTGCATGCATGTGTGTTGGTGTACTGTGTGTATGTTTGTGCGTTAAAAGCCAATATCAAGAGCTGTAATTATATGTTATTTCTGGATCAAAGACCACGAATAAGAGAAAAACTGATGAAAAAGTACGTTTGAGGCAACCATATATAATATACATAAACATATATATATATATATATATATATATATATATATATATATATATATATATATATAAAATTAGATTTTTATTTATTATATATATATATATATATATATATATATATATATATATATATATATATATATATATATAGTCTATGTAATTGGGCGGCTACTTGAAATCTTAGCTTAATGATAAATAATGTTGCCAGGACCAGGAAGAACATTCTTTATTACACGAGCTTTGAGGTATAAAACCTCATCATCAGGCTGAAAAAACCGACAAGGATGAGAATCAATAAAATTACAATAAAATGAATTGTCATAATAAATCTTCAGCAAAAATACTAACCAAATATATAAAATGAACAAGTAAATACAAACTAAAAAGGGTGAGACGTAAAATAACGAAAAATTAAAAACACAAACATAAAAATATGGAAATAAAAATAAGGTGAAATGTAAACAAACTACCACTCACAAAGTAAAATATTTAACGACCTAATTGAGTACCTACTATGAAATTACACGATAGCTAGTTGAATACCAGACGAGTTGTTGTTCAATTCCGGCTTCATCTTTTTAATAGTCAGCGACTCTGAAATTAAAAGGTCCAGTCTATTTGAACAAAAGACAGTACCCGAAAATCCAGGCCAGTGAAAGGATGATCCTGTGCTAAACTGTGTTCTCTAATGGCAGAAAAGGGTGGTTTGGAAAGGGGAAACCTAGTTCTAATAGAAAGACCTCTGTGTTCCAAAATTCTGTGTCTGAGCCAGCGGGAATTGGATCCCACGTATCGCAGACCACACTGCGAACAAGTGAACAAGTAAACGACACAGGAATTAAGGTCGACAGGCAGAGTAGGCTTCTCTCTCAAATGTGATCTTATTGTAAAAGGATTACAGAAAACAAACCGAAAACTAATTTGAGGGAAACAATGCTTAAGTATTTCTTGTAACTTTTTTCGGACCATATACCTACTATGACCAAGGTAAGGCAATTTAATGTACTTTACATCTTTACTAGCAGTACTGTACACTGGTCTGGGACAAAACTTTTCATTTAAAAAATTTTTCAGAACTTTGTAAAATACAAAAACGGGATATGAGTTTTCAGAAAAATAATTCTGGAGGAAAAGCATATCTTGATGAAATAAATTAAAATCACAACAAACATTGTAGGCTCTATTTATCAAAGTGCGTATTGAGTTCATCTTATACAACTTTGGCGAAGAACTGAGGTAATTCAATCCCAAGCCAGTAAAAGTACTTTTGCTATAAACAGAGGTCTCAAATTTGCCACTATTTCAGTATACCTGTACATCTAAAAATGACAACTTATTATCCTGTTCCGTCTCACCTTATTTTTATTTTCATATTTTTATGTTTGTGTTTTTAATTTTTCGTTATTTTACGTCTCACCCTTTTTAGTTTGTATTTACTTGTTCATTTTATATATTTGGTTAGTATTTTTGCTGAAGATTTATTATGACAATTCATTTTATTGTAATTTTATTGATTCTCATCCTTGTCGGTTTTTTCAGCTTGATGATGAGGTTTTATACCTCGAAAGCTCGTGTAATAAAGAATGTTCTTCCTGGTCTTGGCAATATTATTTATCATTGAGCTATATATATATATATAAGTAAAACGAGACAAACAACCAAACTGACATTGACAAAATAATGAAGATACCCATAAAGAAGAAGAACCATCTTCAATTTCCCAATTTCAATCCAATCCAAAGTGTCTGACTGTGAGTGACCCAACCCATGGGGACTTTCCTTGCCCAGTAGCTTGTGTGTGTGTTGATGTTTGTGTGTGTGTGTGTGTGTGTCCGTGTGTGTGTATTGCGATAACCCTAAATTATGGAAGGCGGCTTAATAGCAGCCACTTAAGAATGACAATAATGAACGGAGAGGGGTTGGGGAGGCGAGGAAGTATTATTTTAGGGAGATTGGGGAGTTAGGGGGGGAGGAAGATAGGTGGAGGAGGGTTGGGCGGTATTACAGGTATACAAAGGTAGGTAAGTGGCGAGTAGGGGAAGGTTATAGGTAGTGAGATAGGGCAATGGGGAGGTAGGGGAGTGGGGTTGGGTATTATGGGTGGGGTATGGGAAGGGTTGGGGGTAGTAGCTTGCATAACAATTACGTGTCGCCTGCCCTACGTTCTGGGAGTCGTCAGTTCTTCCTGGAAAAGGTGTACACACGGGGAAGCGTCTTTCCTTTGAAGGATTTTGGAGATGACGATTGTTATATCACTTGTTGACCCAGTGTTTAGTTGTGCAATAATTGCCGATTCGTGCTTGATTAAAGCAAAGGCGGAGGAGAGGGAAGATAGAAGAATCCGCGTGACATTTGTGGTGATCTACAGAAGTGTTGTAGAATGCGTGAAAAAAAGATTTTTTTTGGTGCGGATATGAAAAAATTCCTCACATGTATAATCTAAAGAACCAACGCCGTGATTTGAGGTACGGTGTTCATTAGGTAAAATGTGCCTAAATGTGTATAAATCTTGTATTGTTAAATGTGTTAACAATCGTATTTTTATTATTAAATGTATTGTTTTGTTTGTGAAATACCATAGACGAAATTGTTCGTGATTGTCTAAGTTTTTACAGTGCCATTTTTCCAGTGATTTAGGAATCCAATTCTTAAAAAAAAATTATATTTTACTCCCGCGTCTTGATCAACGTGTGTTTAAAGGAGTAAATCATATTTATCTGGGTTGCATCATATAGTACAACACATTATATATATATATATATATATATATATATATATATATATATATATATATATACATATATACATATATATATATATATATATATATATATATATATATATATATATATATATATATATATATATATATGCTTGCTTTTGGGGACAAGTTTTTCTTGTATGCAAATTTCATTGAATTCTATGGCTTCTTGATAGTTGATCAGCTTCTTATTAGTTTGACAATGTTTTCTGAATCTTCTACGTTCTTCCAAATTCAGTTGACGGACAAAAAAAAAAACAGTTAATCTTCGTTTTTTTCCATCAACTGAATTTTATCATGTTACCTTATGTATCTAGACTGTACTGTATTTGTATATTCCATGTATATGACCCTGAGCCGCAAAAAGCCATAGAATTCAGTGAAATTTGCATATATTTATGTATATGTAATATATATATATATATATATATATATATATATATATATATATATATATATATATATATATATATATATATATATATATATATGTATATGATACAGTTGTTGAAGTTTGAAGCTTAATCTCTTTTCTTCATTTTGCTTTCATTTTGTTTGTGTTTAACATCGGCGCATTCTGTTGTGAGGAATCTTTAATGGCAAGTTCAGGGCATAATCTCTCTCTCTCTCTCTCTCTCTCTCTCTCTCTCTCTCTCTCTCTCTCTCTCTCTCTCTCTCTCTCTCTCTCCCCAATTTCCACGCTGTATCCACCCGGATGAAAGAGGAGGAATGAATGCAACGCCAACTTATGTGGTCTGTTGACCTGCGAAGTTGATCAATAATGAGGCTGGTCAGTACTTGGGTTGGTGCCCAGCGACCACCGATGACCATTGCTCAGATTCGTGACGAACCTCGGTACGGTCCTAGCGGGAGTGCCACTGGGTCACAGTGAGACCTGAGAGGAAGACTCATTTCTTCACCAAAGTCATTATTATCACTTTGTTTTCACTCTGTTATCATCGTCTCTTATTTTTTAAGTTTTTATCTTATTTTCCTTTTCTCGAACTTTTTTTTGGCAAATGGGAAGCCCATGTTGAGAGACAGGTCTGTCATCGTGATCGGGGAAAACAAGCTCAGTTCGAGAATTCCGGAGCCCATCTGTAAAGAAAACATATATTTATTCCTTTAAATTTTCATCTTATTTTTCTTGTCTCGATCGTTTTTGACAAATCGGAGCCCCTGTTGAGAAACACACCTGCTATCCGGATCGGTGGAAAACCAGAGAAGTTTGAGAATTCCGGAGCCTAACTGTAAAGAAAACCGAATACGTAAACAGAAACCTGGTAGGTTACGTCATAGCCTAACAAGTAACTTTAACAAGGAGCCCCGTCACGATCCTTGTGACACCTTTTGGTACGATGACGTCACGCCCTACGGGTGGTGACGTCATCGAGCGACGCGTCCTCGCTGCGGGGTTCCGTGGAACAAGGAACTGACGATGCGAAAAATGTTCTTTTTTTCTCAGTAGCGCACCCAATGAAGCTGCGCAGACAGTGAATCATCAGACAAGGGAATAACATTTGAACAGATGTTTAGCAAAGAGATACAGAGACTTATTTTAGTGGCACGTGATGCTTTAAAGCAGTTTTGCCTTTGATTAAAAGCATTTTTTATTAAAAGATGATTTAAATATGACCTTTTTTTTTTTTTTAAACTGAGAGATTCCAGTTGGGGCACGGATGAAAAATTAAAGGCAGCAAGGAATGTAACCCGGACGTAAGAGTAGCTGATTGATTGCAAAAATTAAAGGGACCTAAGATTGACTGATTGTTAACTCGGACATCAGAGTTTGGACTTAAGATTGACTGGTTGATCTAACGTTATTTGGGCATCAAAACTGGGACCTAAGATTGAATGATTGAGCTAACGGTATTTGGCATCACAGTTTGGACTTAAGATTGACTGATTGATCTAACGTTATTTGGGATCAAAACTGGGACCTAAGATTGACTGATTGATCTAACGTTATTTGGCATCACAACTGGGACTTAAGACTGACTGATTGATTATAAATTATCTGACTCCACAATTGAGACTTAAGATTGACTGACCATGATCAGTTGGCGAGACGTAAACAGCATTTTGGTAAACAGAAATAAATAAAAGGATAACTAAATTATAACTCATGAAGATGTAAATAACAGAAATACATATAAACGGATCACAGACTCTTGGTAGAGATTTTCTGTCATTATTGTATACCAGCGTCGCAATATTTAGGATCATCGATACTAAAAGAAGTGAAATTTAGGTAGAAATTGTCAGCAGCTGAGCGATTGGTGTAAGCAAGGAACGACTGACGCATGAACAATACAAAAACATTAATTAACCGACGCAGTCATTGTAGATAAACATGTAACAATAAGTAAACAGGCATATTAATGTGCGTAGAATACTATATATATATACACACATATTTATATATGTATAAAATATATATATGTATGAATTTTATCACATCACCATGACTCATATACAAGCATTAAGCTATAAATGTTCTTTAACATCCAATTCGCTCTACTTCGGAAATAATATATTTTCATATAATGTTACCCGAAGGGGAATTTTTTAGTTGATAATAAGTTCGTCGTTTCATGGGCTCAAACCACGGAAGACAAGAACTCGGTCCTACAGTGATGCGCCTTAAACCACACGGCCATCAAGGGAGATATATTAAAGTAATAAGTTGATGCCGACTCCCACCTACAAATCATTGTCGAACTCAGGTATTTGTTTAGAATCGATATCAACCCACCTTTACCATGTTAACCATGTGGTTTAAGGTGCGTCACTGTGATCCTGAGTTCTTGTCTTTTGTGGTTCGAGCCCACGAGACGACGAACTTAATATCAACTAAAAAATTCCCCTTAGGTTAATATATATGAAAATATATTATTTCGAGATAGAGCGAACTGGATATTAAAGGACATTTGTAACTTATCGTTATATATATATATATATATATATATATATATATATATATATATATATATATATATATATACATATATATATATATATATATATATATATATATATATACACATACATATATATATATATATATATATATATATATGTGTATGGATATATACATATAAAATTATATCATATCAAGTATATAAAAAAAAAATCTTAATGACTAACTATTACTGTCTAGATGTCTCTACATTTACAGTTTTGTATTCAAGAAATATAGTTTACATATTATCTGAGAATAAATGTTAAACTCACAAATTAATATCGACGAATATTGTAGTGCAATATTTACGTCAGTAGATTAGAACGTATTGATTAAACCCACATAAATATCTGTAAATCTCCAGGGTTCAGATTTCAGTTTTAGATTGGAATGTATCTAGAAATATCTAGTAGGTAAATTGCAATTTGTATAAAAAAAAACCTTAAACTTAATTCCTCCCAAAACTTTTCACACGTTTAGTATTTAAAAAGTCATTTGCATATTACCCTGTAAGGGGAGGTCGTGCCGTCAGTGCGCCTCACGGGGTGTACTGTAGGCATTACTGAAGGTTCTTTGCAGCGTCCCTTCGGCCCCTAGCTGCAACCCCTTTCATTCCTTTTACTGTACCTCCATTCATAGTATCTTTCTTCCATCTTGCTACCCACCCTCTCCTAACAAGTCTTTCGTAGTGCAACTGCTTTGAGGTTTTCCTCCTGTTACACCTTTCAAACCTACCAACTCTCAGTTTCCTTTCTAGCGCTGAATGACCTCATAGGTCCCAGTGCTTGGACTTTGGCCTGAACTCTGTATTCCAATTCCAAGTCCATTTTGAATATTAAAGATCCTTTGTTGAGCTTACAAAATAGTACGTATGATTATGTTTTTAAAATGCAGTTTACTGTGCAGGTTAATGGATGACTATAAAATCTATAAACAATTTATAAATGAGAAAACCGTGGATAATCCTGCAGTGAATATCTACAATATCTATAAATACCGTGTTTTGGAGAATTGGTGAAACTCACAATAACAATCTCATGTTTTTTTATAAATAGACAGATCAGCATTTCGGACTTCCGGCGAAGCCCACAGAAAATGGTCCTGACATCTATAAATAGAGCAATGTGAAATCTATTAAAATCTATCAATATCTAGAGCAATGCTTCTGAGGCTGTATTAACTCTAGAGGAAATACTTAGTGACATCTATAAATATACATGACAATATTTTAGTGAAATCTATTAAAATTTATCATTTACCCCACAGGAAATACTTAGTGACCTCTATAAATATACAGAACAATATTTTAGTGAAATCTATTAAAATTTTTCATTAACCCCACAGGAAATACTTAGTGACATCTATAAATATAAAGAACAACATTTTAGAGACGCGCGGATAAGCCCAACGAAGAGATATTATTAATAACAATAAAGATAATAACAAATAACTATATCCATATTTTCGCCGCACGTAGTATTTTCCTTTGGCCTTTATAGTTATTCATATGTCATTCGCCCTTGTTAATTAGGGTGGCAGCATGACATTTGATGGTAAACATGTGCGCCCTTAATTCCCTCCCTCCTCACTCCCCCCTCTCCCCTCCCCCCGCCTCTCGTTTCATAATGGCAGTCGTGGGTGATGTGCTTCGATCCCTTCTTTATGAATGGAGAGGAAAAAGATATCAAAGAGTGAATCATCATGAGTCAAAGGTATTTTCAAGTCTAGAAAGCGGTGGAGAGGGGGAAATACTGGGTCCTTTCCCTTCCTCCCTCCCTGCCCCTGCCCCGGGTCCACCCAAAAAACAAGGGGATTGAGGTACTGGATTTAATATCCGTAGGCTTATGGGTATTTTCAAGTCTAGGAAGTGGTGGAGAGGAGGAAATACTGGGTCCTTTCCCCCTCCCTCCCTCCCTCCTCCCTCCCTGCCCATGCCCCTGCCCCAGTTCCACCCAAAAAGGGGGGGTGGTTACTGGATTTAATATCCGTAGGCTTATGGGTATTTTCAAGAATAGAAAGTGGTGGAGAGGAGGAAGGACTTGGTCCTTTCCCCCTCCCTTCCCCTCCTCTTCCCTCCATGCCCATGCCCCTGCCCCAGGTCCACCCAAAAAACAAGGTGGGGTGGGATACTGGATTCAGTATCCGTAGGTTTACGGGTATTTTCAAGAAAAGAAAGTGGTGACTTGTTTTGACAAGGGTGGAGAAGGGGAAGTACTGGGTACTTCCCTCCCCACACTTTTCCCCGCCCCTGCTCCAGGCCCACCCAAAAAAAGGGGAGTTGGGGCACAGGATTTATTTAATATCCTTGACCTTATGGAAAAATTGATGTACTAAAAAAGGCAGATAAAAACTGGGCAAAAATGTGTAATTTCTCAAAAATGAATAAATTCAGTGTCTCAACAAGACAGGACACATTAAACATCCCTAAAACTGAATTCAATCGTTAATCATACCACAGAGATAATAAAAATGTGAATATTTGGAATGTGAAGAGACACACGAGGTGCACTGACGGGACTCCCCTCCTACGGGGAATTATCGAGGAAAAGCAAACGAGATTAGTAGTAAAACTAAAATGTTTCCAGGTACACAGCGCCATTAAACGAGGTGAACAAACACGCTTCATTGGGAGTGATCAGAGCAAGCGCACCTTAACGAAAGAGAATGAAAGAAGCAAACGCCAACGCAGAGGAATAATCAGTGATAAAAGCAGAACGAGGGGAATAGGAGAGATAAAGCGATAATAAGTATGGATGGAAGCGAAGCTGTCATAATTCTGAGGTGGGAGGTGTTGACGGAATATGATTATAATGGAAACGAAAATTCATGTGACGAAATAATAATAATAATAATAATAATAATAATAATAATAATAATAATAATAATAATAATAGTGACTGGAATTAGTTTCTATGGTTCTAAAGTAGGCGTTGTAACCTATATTACTCACACACCTGTCCTAGGCGGAGGAGGGGCAGCATTTAAATAATTTAGTAATGACATGACTTTTTTAACATATAAAGTACTAAATGTGTTTTGTATTTTCTTGTTTATGATTTTGTGATAGTTTAACGTGGAGTCAGTTTCCCGTAGACAATCTGTGTTTACATATACATATATATATATATATATATATATATATATATATATATATATATATATATATATATATATAATAATAATAATAATAATAATAATAATAATATATAACTATATGCCACCAAATCACTGATATTTTAATCCCAACCCAGAACTGCAAAGGTTCGACCCCAATTTAGGGTAGGAACAATATCTTATATATCTATAATTCCCTTTACATGTTTATTCATGGTAAATTACGACATAATTACGAATAAATATAGTTCAACAATACCATTACCATGGAAATAACTTACACTAAAGGGAATTATAGAATTAAGATAATTGTTCCTACCCTAAATTGGGGTCGAACCTTTGCAACTCTGGGTTGGGATTAAAATATCAGTGATTTGGTGGCCAGCTGGATATCAGTTACTATTATTATTATTATTATTATTATTATTATTATTATTATTATTATTATTATTATTATTATTCAGAAGGAACCCTACATATATGGAAAAAAAACCACCACAGGGGGCCATTGACTTGAAATTCAGGCTTCCAAAGAACACGGTGTTCATTTGATGAAAAAAGTAACATAAGAACACGGTGTTCATTTGATGAAAAAAGTAACATAAGAACACGGTGTTCATTTGATGAAAAAGTAACATAACACGGTGTTCATTTGATGAAAAAAGTAACATAAGAACACGGTGTTTATATGATGAAAAAAGTAACATGAGAACACGGTGTTCATTTGATGAAAAAATAACATAAGAACACGGTGTTCATTTGATGAAAAAGTAACGTAAGAACACGGTGTTCATTTGATGAAAAAAGTAACATAGAACAAGGTGTTTATTTGATGAAAAAATAACATAAAAACACGGTGTTCATTTGATGAAAAAAGTAACATAAGAACACGGTGTTCATTTGATGAAAAAAGTAACGTGAGAACAAGGTGTTCATTTGATGAAAAAGTAACATAAGAACACGGTGTTCATTTGATGAAAAGGTAACATAAGAACACGGTGTTCATTTAAAAGAAGCAACAGAAGTCTGTTGAGTTTAGAGAGCTCCCAACAACAAACAGCCTCAGAGAAGAAGAGAATATAGTAAGTGCAAAGCAGAAGAAATTCACCGAACAATTATTCCATTCAGCATAAACGAAACTAATAACGATATACGGAATATCAACTATTAACTCGGCAGGCTATTTCCGTAACGTCACTAAATTGCTGTTTATGGTCCTAACCCCTCCCTCCCCCCACCACCTCTCTCTCTCTCTCTCTCTCTCTCTCTCTCTCTCTCTCTCTCTCTCTAGTCCAGCGGCCGACGAGTTCCCAACCATTATGAGAAACATGCGCATCCACAAATAGAATTGACAGACGGGTGGTTGTAGCTTCTAGCACGGATGACTTCAGTGGATGACATCCACCTGTTTGGATGCGAGGGACTTCGTCGTAAATATAACCGGATGATTAGAATGAAGAAGACTGAGACATTACTACCTTATAACGTCCGCCATTCGTCAAGTCTTCCGAGAGAAATAGGTTTGTGTTGATTAACACTAGCTCTTGGTTCCAGGAGTAATTTCGGGTCTGGTCAGAATCTGGATGGGTGACACTGAATGCCTGAATACAACGCTGTCACATAATATGCGACAAACCCCAAGAGTCTGAGGTTAGTGGGTATGGGTCACAATAAGACTTTCTCCTTTTATAATAGGTAATTTTTTATTTGATTTCATGTACCTAATGTGAAGGTGGATTCACCTTCCAACCGCAAATCATACGGCATTTTTGTAGAGCTCATCATCTATGCATTCCATATGCAAATACAATTTTTTGCTATTTTTAATACTAATACCATCTTCTATATTTCTAATTTTGCTTTTCCATCTTCTAAAACGACCAATTTCTTAATCCGTTATCACATCTGTTTAACGGAATTGAATTTTTATTCTTCTAGTCAAAATTTATGTTATTTTAGAACGTGAAATAACAGCAGTTTCCGACAATTTTTACTTTTAGTTTCAACATCCAACGTTCAAAAGCAGTCTATTTTGAACCCATGCCAACCACAGTTTTCTAAAAATTAATAGATTTTATCACCCGACGTCCAAACGGATCCATTTTATTCAGACAACCGCAGCATAACCTTGAATCCATTAGTTCTATTCCTACAATGTCAGGCTAATCTATTTTTAACCGGAAATGTACGCCCGGGGAATTCAATTTGCAGTCCACGTGTCAAAACAGATCTTATTTGGTTCCATAAATAATAACGTTTGGCGCTATAATTCGTCATTTGCATTCCAATAGTGTCTGAATCTATTTTTTTTTATTTTAAGGTAATTCGATGAGACTATCTGCAATAATAAATATTTTAGAGACTGCTGTGATTACAGGTTCAAAAGTAGATGAATTTTGTCTCGAGGAATAAGAATTGTTTATTCCAGAAAACAGCTGAGGCTTTGATTATTTTAGACAATTCTGGAAGGACGTTTTCTGAATTCCAGTGAACTCTAGAGGAAAGTCTTCTGAATAATGAAGGAAAGTCACCTGAATTCTAATGAATTCTGGAGTAAAGTCTTATGAATCCTAGTGAATTCTAGAGAAAAGCCTTCTGAATTCTAGTGAATTCTAAAGGAAAGTCTTCTGAATTCTAGTGAATTTCAGAGAAGAATCTTCCAAATCTCTTCTGAATTCTAAAGGAATATCTTCAGAATTTTAGAGGAAAAGGAAGGTAATCCCAGTAGACGGAAAAGCAAATATATTAAGGTTCTGCGTTAAAAAATAAAAATAGTTCTCGCATTGCAATGGGTAAATGATGAATTCTAGAGAGGTAGATCCATTTTTGTGCTTCCATGGTCAAAAATGATCTTATTTTGTACCAGAAATTAAAACATTGTGAAAACATTTGTCATAAGACGGTCATCGAGAATCCTTAAGATGGTTCTGTTTTCTAGGATTCATAAGGCAGTACTCTGTAATTCCTAAAATTGTCTTCAAGGGTTTATAAGATAGGTCTTCTACAATTCAGTAGATGGTGTTCAGGAATTCAGATGTTCTTCTGTAATTCAAGGCTGTTCCAGAGTTCAGAAGACGATCTTCAGGAATTTATAAGATAGGGCTTCGGGAATATATGAGATATTCTTTGGAGTTCATAATAAACTCTTTTAGGGGACAATTTTCTAGAATTTATACCTTTTAAGAATCCATACAGTCATTCACAAAGTTTTCTAGATTTATAGTCTTTTAGAATACAGAATACGTTCTTCTCGAATTCAGAAGACATAGTCTTCAGGAATTAATGAGACAGCCTTCTTGGAATTCATAAGATGGTCTGATAGTGTTCATAGGACCGTCTAGTGGAATTCACGAGCTTTTCCTCTAGAATTCAGAAGACTATCCTCTAGAATTCACTGGAATTCAGAAGACTTTCCTCTAGAATTCAGAAGACTTTCCTCTAGAATTCTCAGAAGACTTTCCTCCAGAATTCACTGGAATTCAGAAGACTTTCCTCCAGAATTCTCAGAGGACTTTCCTTTCGAATTCAGAAGACTTTCCTCCAGAATTCTCAGACTTTCCTCTAGAATTCAGAAGACTTTCCTCCATTATTCAGAAGACTTTCTTCTAGAATTCATTAGAATTCAGAAGACTTTCCTCCAGAATTCTCAGAAGACTTTCCTCTAGAATTCAGAAGACTTTCCTCCAGAATTCAGAAGACTTTCCTCTAGAATTCAGAAGACTTTCCTCCAGAATTCAGAAGAATTTCCTCTAGAATTCAGAAGACTTTCCTCCAGAATTCAGAAGAATTTCCTCCAGAATTCAGAAGAATTTCCTCTAGAATTCTCTAGATCTTCTAAAACCCAGAAGTCAGGAGACCCTCCCTAGCAATTCGTGATTCGGTTCTTTTAAGAATTCCCAAGACGGCCTTAACGCACCATTCCTAACATGCATTCCCAGCGTCAGACCGGATCCCATTCCTTACCTGGAATCAAAAGAGTTGGAGGAGGAGGAGGGGGAGGTGAGGTGTTGTAGAGGCACAGGGCATGAGAGAGAGTGTGTGTGCGTGCGTGTGGTATGCTTCCAGAAGGACATAAACGTATCCCTCCCGAAGCTATTAATAGCAACCACACGGCGTAAAGTTGAGTGCCTGCCTTTGCTATGGCGCCCAGACAGAAAATCGATCGCCGGTGAGCGCGTGTGCGTGTGTTTGTTGTGTGTGTGTGTGTGTGCGTGCGTGCGTGCGTGTGTGTCCTTGAGTTGGTGCGTTCTCAATTAGGAGCCCGTGACCCACAATCGCGACAGATATGAAAGGGCAATGAAGGAAGGACGGAAGGGGGAGGGACGGAAGCTTTATAAACGTCAATTGACGGAAAAGGTTCTCTCTCTCTCTCTCTCTCTCTCTCTCTCTCTCTCTCTCTCTCTCTCAACGTGATCTCCATTTTGTATCAGTATTACTCTCTTTCTCTCACTCTGGTATTTTTATCACATTTTCGTGTATCACATGAGGTCTCTCTCTCTCTCTCTCTCTCTCTCTCTCTCTCTCTCTCTCTCTCTCTCTCTCTCTCTCTCTCAACGCGTTTGCCTTAGGGACTGGGAAACACAAACAATAAAAATGCATAATATTTTAACGCAAATACGCTCAAAGAAAGACGCATGGAGCTGAAGTGTGCAGAAAAGGCATATCTCTCTCTCTCTCTCTCTCTCTCTCTCTCTCTCTCTCTCTCTCTCTCTCTCTCTCAGAAAAATTATGGGGAAGGGGTCGGGGGTACTACCCAGCCCAACAGTGGAGTCACTTAGAAATCTTCTTAAGAATCACTGTACAAGAAATGACAAAATTTACTTGGAAGCTTCCTTACGTACTGTAGACTCGAGTTTGACCAAACCGTGGCTTCTGAGACAGAATGGGACCACAAGAAATGTGCAAAATTTTACAGTGTACAAAAAAATCCCAAGAACATTCATTTCTGGGGCAAGTGGTATTCTGTTCGTCAAAATAACTTTCAGTCATTCTCATGGCCCAGGTACCAGGGTGGGGCCAAAATAGGGGCTTTGAGTCATTTTGGCCCGTGGGCTTCTAGTTTATATTATATCATTTATTTTATTTTGCTTCTTACATATTTTACGTATTTTATGTTTTTATCTTATATCCTCTATTCATTGTCTCACTTTCATAGCTGGAATTGTAACTGTAATTTTTTAATCTTTCATATTATCTTATCATTATTGCATGCGTCATATTTGCATCAGTTTAACTACACTTGTCAACAATTAGTTGCTCCATTTTTCAACAAACTTGCAATGTTTTAAACTTCAGTAATAATAATAATAATAATAATAATAATAATAATAATAATAATAACACAGTCTCCTGGCCTCTGTAATTAATATAAAAAAAAATCTGACGTATTCTTCTCGGATATTAAATCCGAAAATGGCAAACCGGCAACTCCAGAAGGCTTACTTGCAAACAAAGTTTCTAATTGGATGGTGACACGTGTTTTTCCTTTTATAAGTCGCCCCTGGGATGGAAATCCAGACTAATCAAGGCATCAGAGATAGATAAGACATATAGACAGACAGACATATAGACAGACAGATAGATAGACAGATAGATAGAGAATTGCCTCTTCAGTGAGTTGAAAAGACAAAGATGTTATTTTTCATCTATTATCCAAACTGTGAAGGAAAGCTCAACAATATTATTAGGTGCATCATAATACAGAGAGAGAGAGAGAGAGAGAGAGAGAGAGATTTATAGGTGCTATAATGCTGAGAGAGAGAGTATTTAGGTACCATAATGCTGAGAGAGAGAGAGAGAGAGAGAGAGAGAGAGAGAGAGAGAGAGAGAATTATAGGCGCCATAATGTTGAGAGAGAGAAAGAGAATTATAGGTATAGGTACAATAATGCTGAGAGAGAGAGAGGATTTAGGTACCATAATGCTGAGAGAGAGAGAGAGAGAATTATAGGTGCCATAATGCTGAGAGAGAGAGGGAGAGAATTATAGGTGCCATAATGTAGAGAGAGAGAGAGAGAGAGAGAATTATAGGTGCCATAATGCTGAGAGAGAGAGAGAGAGAATCATAGGTGCCATAATGTAAAGAGAGAGAGAGAGAGAGAGAGAGCGAGCCTTTAGGTACCATAATGCAGAGAGAGAGAGAGAGCCTTTAGGTACCATAATGCTGAGAGAGAGAGAGAGAAATGACTGGCATTGTGGAGTTATAATGACCTCCTTCACCTGTTGATATCCGCAGCTCAAATGGGCTGCTCGTTATGTTCCGAGTGAATTGGTCGTCAATTGCCGGTTGAATTAACCGCGTTTTACTTCATAATTATGTAGTATGCGTTCTTGACTTCTCTCTCTCTCTCTCTCTCTCTCTCTCTCTCTCTCTCTCTCTCTCTTTGTTTGTTTGCAGGCTTATTTCTAACTAAGGACGTTGCAATGTCCTTAGTTATGTGTATGTATGTAAATATACATGTATGTATATACATATATAAATATAGAATGTATATTTTATATATATGCATATATATACATATATATACATATATATATATATATATATATATATATATATATATATATATATATATATATATATATATATATATATATATATATATATATATAAAACAGGACCTCACTTGAACAGGATGGTATCTAATGAAGATTTTATTCACAAAAGTTAGAAGCTTTCAAGGGCTAATCTGTCCCCATCGTCAGTTTTTTTAACAAAATTCTGTTACATTATATATATATATATAATACACACACCCAGTTGTCCACCTCTACAATGACCTTTCTCCGAGCGACACCACCATCGCGCGAAATCAATCACTCGCCAACCCCCCCGCCTACCCGCAAACAGCATGACTAATGAGTCGACTTTGGTCGAAGAAGAAGAAGACAACACGACGAGGCCATCAAAGAACGGAACCCGGCGACGGAAGGCTAAATACGTCCGCCCTGCTTACTCATAATCAGAGGTTTTTCGTCAAAAATGGACTCCCGAGCATAACATATCCCCTGCGAATTGTTTACATCCAGCGTACAGCTTTTGTTTTTTCGTGCGTGTGTGTTTGTTGTGTGTGTGTGTGTGTGTGTGTGTGTGTGTGTCTCGGAGTGTGAGTGGGAGTGTTTACGAGTCTGGCTCTGTGTGTGTCTGTGTGAGTGTGTTTTTTTTTTCTGTACAGCGAGTTTTTTCTTGCGGTCGTGAATAGGTTTGTATGGTTTTGTCACCTGGTGTCGGGCCTGTCTGTGTGTGTGTCAGCAGATGCTTTGATTTTATGTATTTATGGAGCACAGCTCCTGTATTCCGCTAGAACGGTATTCTTTATTTAATAGAGAGGCCGACGGGAAGGGCAGTCTCCAGTTATGCAAATACAGTGCGGTAGAGAAGAATGTTATATATATATATATATATATATATATATATATATATATATATATATATATATATATACATACATATATACAGGTATATATATGATTAACAGCTCTCCTCAGCAACGGGACCTACAGCTTATTGGGGAATCGAACCACATTATAACGAGAAATGAATTTCTATCACCTGAAATAAATTCCTCTAATTCTTCATTGGCTTGTCGGAGAATCGAACGCGGGACCAGCAGAGTGCTAGCTGAGAACGATAACCATCCGTCCAATGAGGAACTATATATGTATATATATATATATATATATATATATATATATATATATATATATATATATCTGTGTGTGTGCGTGCGTAAGTGTAGCGCAAAAGGATTCTAAAGGATTATAAATCTCCATCCCCGTGTCTCCAGCACCGTGACCTTAACCCCGTGGAACCCCGGGGGGAATCCGGACCGCAAAACATATCTATAACTTAGAGTCCCGAAGGATTCAGCATCCTTAATCAGTTTTCCTTTCCATTTCAGACTCCCCCTCCCCCCATCATTCTGCCGGCTGTCTGCCCTACCCTTCCTTCACCCTTGCTGCCATAGGATACGATGTCCTTAGTTTTATTTCAGTGATTGAAATTTATATATGTATATGTATTATATACATAATACATTATATATATAGTATATATAGATATGTATATATATTATATATATTTTTAATATATAAAACAGGGTAGTGACTAATGGAGATTTTATTTACAAAAGTTACAGGCTTTCAAGGGCTAGTCTGTCCCCATCGTCCGGTATCCGTAATGATGGAGACATAGTAGTCCTTGAAGGCTTGTAACTTTTTAAAATAAAATCTCTGTCAGGTATTATCCAGCTTTAAATGTGGTTCTGTTATTATTCTTTGTATGAATTCACTGTGCGATTGCGCAAATGATCAAGTTTAATGTATGTGTATATATATATATATATATATATATATATATATATATATATATATATATATATATAGTATATAAATATATATACAGTATATATATGTATATATATACATTAATAGATAGATAGATTTGTGTATGTGCACTAGTTCATTGCTTAAAATTCATTTAAACATTGTTTTTCCAATTTCGATTAAAACGATTATGCGTCATAGTAATTTATTTTTCTTTCTGCTGGTTGCGTTTCCAACTCATTCCTTTGTTTCTGTTCATTTTGTAAGTTTCTGGTCTATTCAATTGTATCCTGTTCGGTTATTAATAATTTATTACAGCTCGTGTGATGAAAATTAGGATTCACTACGAAAGCCGCTGACATTATTGATAAAAATATAAATACTGATATTTGTAAAAGAAAAAAAAAACTTTATCGAAAGTGTAGATATTAAAGAGATGAGATGCTTTTCAGTCCAAATTAGCGAGAGAGAGAGAGAGAGAGAGAGAGAGAGAGAGAGAGAGAGAGAGAGAGAGAGCAGCCACTAACCATGTTTCAATGCTCCTACGTGATCAACTCATAACCTCTAGGTATTCAACTCATAACCTCCGCCTGATCAACACACAACCTCTTCATTCAATGTTTTTGATGAAACTCGTTAAATCCGGTCTAGTTTGCACATCCGCTGCGTCTCTGTTCGTGCTGTGTTTGAAGAGAGACCACTGAGATTAATTACGAGGTGAAAGACGCTAAAAAACACTCTTAATCTCAGCATACCTGTCAAATTTCGAGAATACATGTCAATTTGCTTTAGAGTAGTGGTTTTCAATCTTTTTTTAGTGATGGCACCCTGACTAATGTAATCCTTACGGTGGCACCCCTTCTCCACCATCCCACTATATCGCATGAATTAACTTCTTATTTAATGAATGAAATTATTATCCACACTCACACCAAAATCAGCACACCTTACATGCAGAAATATAACTGTACAATCAAAGAGCATTTCAGAAGAATTAGATAAACTTAAGCGTTATGAATGCGGACTGACATAAAAACCATAATAATCACCTTTAAGCATATATATATATATATATATATATATATATATATATATATATATATATATATATATATATATATATATATATATATATATATATAGTTAATGTTTATATATTAGAGTGGACACACTGATAATGATTATATGAAGACTACTGCAAACTTTTCTTTCTTTTTTTTTGTTACAAATGTTCATTAAGATGATCTAGCAAAGACAAAATTCATGACAATCTTGCGGCACCCCTAGGCACACTCCGGGGTACCCCAGGGTGCCATGGCACCCAGTTTGAGAATCACTGCTTTAAAGAATGTTAAATAAGGCTACGGGGTAGGAGGAGAGTAAGACTGAGCATTAACTTAACAATAAACAACATTCAACTTACGACTGTCAGCTGAGATCTTATTCAACCAATGAGAGAGAGAGAGAGAGAGAGAGAGAGAGAGAGAGAGAGAGAGAGAGAGAGAGAGAGAGAAATGGAAACTTCCCATTATGCAATGCATTCAGAGATGCCCTCGGCCAGACACACGGGATAAATTAAAGGTGTTGCGGGCAATTTATGCCCCTCAATTCGGGATCAGCAGGATTTGCATTGTGGTCAAGACAAAGGGAGAATACGTCTGTAAATCACGAGGTCCCCGACGAGAGCCGGACGGTTGACAGGTATGCCACGGGTCGGGATTTGTAACAAAGGGAACGGGCAGCACCTCCTAAGCATTACCCGTGTTATATAGCTTCTTATTGTGTACTTCTTCGAATCGAAATGATTGTTTCCATACTTCGAATCTCGGCGAGACAATCCGTTTATTATTTCCGGGTTCATCCGAGTCTCCAAATTGGTGGTGAATGGGGTTTTACTTGTTTTATTTACTTTTTTTTTTGTTCGATGTTCAGTAATTAATTTATCAACATAGTCTGTAATGTTACCCTTGATATGGAAGATAGATCGATTTTTTATGTAGGACCAAATCCCATGCGCTGGGGCGTAATATATGCAACGGGAGCAATTATTTTTAATTAAAATTACATAAGATATAAGCTATACCTTAAAAGTATATATATATATATATATATATATATATATGTGTGTGTGTGTGTGTGTGTGTATGTGTGTATGTGTATAGCAAATATAATCCACGAACAATAAACTCAAGCATAAACTTGCCGCCTTCCAAATCAACCTATAACTTGGTTCGATTTTCAGAACAGAACGTACCGTCTCCGGGGTAGAGACTTATCGTCTCGACAATCTGTAAACAATCATTTTTGACGACATGAGTTAACTATTCAATAAGATTTAGCGTATTGAAAGATGGGCGGAGGAAATGTAACGATGCTTTAAATAGGCGTTGAAGAGCAATAGAAATTAACACTTTCACTAGGTAAAATGATTGGTGTTATTTCCGTAGATTTTCTTGGTGAGTTTTGCAGGTTTTCACCAGTAAATAATAATAATAATAATAATGATAATAATAATAATAATAATAATAATAATAATAATAATAATAATAATAATAATAATAATAATAATAATAATAATAATAATAATAATAATAATAATAATAATAATAATAATAATGAGACTGTAAATGAGAGACTGTATTTTCCAAAATACAAAACGTGTTAAAAAAATCTCCCCCTTTTTTTATCTCTTGTATTTTGGAAAAATACAGTCTCTCATTTACATTATTGTGGTTTTTTATTCATTATTCCCGGTCACAATATAGTGAGGCACCATAAATAATAATAATAATAATAATAATAATAATAATAATAATATAATAATAATAATAATAATAATATAATCAACATTATCATGGTAAATAAAAGTATAGTGTTCCCCGTAGATTTCCCTAACGAATCTCGCAGGTTCTCGCCAATGATCAGGAGAATAATAAAACCATAATGGCGGACGCCAATGGCTTGTTGACCTATTCTTAGGGGGCCTTGACCCAGGAGGTAGGGAACACTGGGTTCAAAGAAAGAGCGTGTAAACAGGCCGTGCTTGCTTGCTCTTCTCTCTCTCTCTCTCTCTCTCTCTCTCTCTCTCTCTCTCTCTCTCTCTCTCTCAGGAAAAAGCATCGTATTTTGTTTTTCTCTAACTTGGATAATTTTGTTTGAATATATTTTTTAGTAATTAACTAAGTTAGTGAATTTGTTTTTAATGATTGAGTATATATATATATATGTGTGTGTGTATGTATATATACATGTATACTGTATGTATATATATATATGTATATATATATATACAGTATACACACACACACACACACACACACACATATATATATATATATATATATATATATATATATATATATATATATATTGGTTAAGTTTTGTTTATATATCTCTCAGTTTTTCATTTCAATTAATCCCAAAAATACAGAACTTCCGAGTGTCTTCTGTGTTCCCATTTCATATGGAGGGTTTGTTATAGCTCAGTGATTTGCATCAGTTAAGCTAACGATATGTTATATGCTTATTTATCCTCAGCTATTTCTTCTATTCTCGATTATCCCCGTTCTTGTTTTTCATCTACTGATTTCCTATCTATATTTTTGTGCTTTTGCCATTCAAACCCAGCCACCATACAAAGATTACAAAGATGAAGAGATTTATAGATAAGAAAAGCTACGATGCTTTTCATACCAATCCGTCAGGTTCCAGAAACCCCATCGTCACCTAGTAGCACAGGTAAAAGGGATCCTATGGAGAGATGAAAGGATTACCCGTTACCCGGGCATCCTATACATAAAGGAAAGTAGCGGAGGGCAGAATATGATAAGGCTATCCTTCCGACGTGCGGGGAAATGGACGAAGGAACCCCATCATTAGATCTGTTGTGCGAGAGATGAGGTGTATATATATATATTTTTCCCCCACGCATCTCAGTGCTTCTCTTTGCTATTATTGGATTCTGTGACGTCATGTGACGTTCGAATTACTGATATAGGGAATGGTTGGGATAAAGGGAGGGGGAGTGTTTGATAACGCGGCTGAGGAATTGGTAAAGGGATGGACGCTTTCCAAGGGCTTGAGGATTTGGTAAAGGGATGGACTTCCAAGGGGATTTAAAGGGATGGACACTTTCAAGGGCTTAAGGATTTGAGGATTTCCAAGGGCGGGAGATTTGATGAAGGGATGGACACTTTCCAAGGCTTAAGGATTTGATAAAGGGATCGACACTTTCCAAGGGCGGGGAGATTTGATGAAGGGATGGACACTTTCCAAGGCTTGAGGATTTGATAAAGGGATCGACATTTTCCAAGGCTTGAGGATTCGATAAAGGGATCGACACTTTCCAAGGGCGGGGAGATTTGATGAAGGGATGGACACTTTCCAAGGGCGTGAGGATTTGATAAAGGGATGGACACTTTCCCAGCGCGTGAGGATTTGATAAAGGGATGGACACTTTCCAGGGCCGTGAGGATTTGATAAAGGGATGGACACTTTCCCAGCGCGTGAGGATTTGATAAAGGGATGGACACTTTCCAGGGCCGTAAGGATTTGATAAAGGGATGGACCCTTTCCCAGCGCGTGAGGATTTGATAAAGGGATGGGCACTTTCCTAGGGCTTAAGGAACTGGTAAAGGGATGGACACTTTCCCAGCGCGTGAGGATTTGATAAAGGGATATGACACTTTCCAAGGGCGGGGTGACTTGATAAAGGGATGGGCACTTTCCTGGGGCTTAAGGAATTGGTAAAGGGATGGACACTTTCCAAGGGCATGAGGATTTGGCAAAGGGATGGACGCTTTCCAAGGGCGTTGGGATTTGATAGGGACAGGTTAAAGGTCTGCTAAGGGATGTGGAGTTGACGAAAATAGGAAGATTCCAGGAAGGTTTGGTTTTTGGTGAAGGCCTTTGTCACTAGGGTCGGAAACCCCCCCACCCCACCAACCACTCCATTTCTCGACCGTGTCTTACACTCTCGGCAATATTCGACGAAGCAGAACGGGAAGAAGCGAAAAGATAATAAAGATGATAACCGCTCGAGTGGCTGTGATTCCAAAATGAGATTTCCCTATCATCCAGGAAGGCGTTATAAATGTGATAGTGATCTATCTTATACTGCTCTTTTTTCCCCTTTTGTGGCGTCCATAAATCTCCATCTAGAGAAAGTTAATAGGGAGCCCACGTATCATCGCCGGGTGCTCTTGTAAACACTTCGTGGAGTCGAGTTCTGTCAGGCCATAAATTTCAGGTGGGTTGGGTGGAGGAGTCGATGGTAAACAGTTTGCGTAAGTGGAGTGTGTGTGTGTGTGTGTGTGTGTGTGTGTACGGGTGTTTTTGCATGATGATTAGACAGGAGAATGAAGTGGCATTGTTCTTCGAGTATAATGAAAAAATTTTTTGGCTAAGCGAGCAAAATGTAGGTTTTAGGGAAGCCCTTTTTAAAGGTTTATAATAATAATAATAATAATAATAATAATAATAATAATAATAATAATAATAATAATAATAATAATAATAATAATAATAATAATAATAATTATTATTATTATTATTATTATTATTATTATTATTATTATTATTATTAGTAGTAGTAGTAGTAGTAGTAGTAGTAGTAGTAGTAGTAGTAGTAGTAGTAGTAGTAAGAAAATATAAAAACAGTAGCACTCTTATTCATATAACCATTTAACAATTATAATAATTACACACCTAAAAGAAGCCATAATAATAGTAATAATTATAATAATAATAATGCATTATTATTATTATTATTATTATTATTATTATTATTATTATTATTATTATTATTATTATTATGCGATAAAACTGAAAAAATTACAATGCAGCTTTCCAAACTGTATGAAAGTGTGATGGTATCTTGATTTGATATGTAACGTCAGGCTGATGATATCATTGTATTCGGAATTAACCTCTAAAGCGAATAAGGAAATTGTTGTTAACAAAATACGATTAATTTTCTCCAAAAATTG
>NC_089794.1:27940697-27955697 GCF_040412425.1 Macrobrachium rosenbergii | reverse complement strand
GTATACTCTATATAAAGGGTCCCTGTTATGTAAAAATTATTTCAAGGGTACCTTCTAAGTATAAAGGTAGTGGATCACTGCCATTGACTACAGCATTCTACAGTATTCTGTAGAAGTTTTCTCTGATTACTCATACCAGTGAAACTCTTAGTCGGCCCTCTGCGATTGGTTTGTCGGGGGGGGGGTGGGGGTTGTTGATCAGAGGTTCTTTGAGGGGGAATGGGGGGATCAAAATAAGGCTTAAGTCTGAGTTTTTTTGTCTCAGTTGTTTGTCGTCTTTGATGTTCCATTGTTGTTGTTGTTACTGTTCTTTTTGATGTTGTTGTTTGTTGTGGCGACGGTGAATGCCGTTGTTTTTCCCCCCGCTTAGTCTTCCGTTATCTCTTCCTTTATTCCTTTTCTTTTTTTTTTTTTTTTTGTTTGATTTTGTTTCAGGAGGTTGTCTTAATTTGTGTCTCCTTTTTTCTCGCTTTCATTTTATCTTCCTCTTTGTCTTCATTTTCCTCTTCGTGTCCTTACTCTCTCTCTCTCTCTCTCTCTCTCTCTCTCTCTCTCTCTCCATTTTCCTCCTCTCTCTCTCTCTCTCTCTCTCTCTCTCTTTGTCTCTCTCTCTCTCTCTGTTCCCCCATTTTCTTCCTCTTTTCAATCTCTCTCTCTCTCTCTCTCTCTCTCTCTCTCTCTCTCTCTCTCTCTCTCTCTCTCTCTTCTCTTTTCATTTCATTCTCCCACCTCTATTCTTCTCCCTCTCTCCTCTCTCTCTCTCTCTCTCTCTCTCTCTCTTATCTCATTATTCCCCGGAACAAACGGAAATCAGGTCCAACCCAAACACCACGGCTGCCAACATTCCCTGGTGACGCCGGAGGGCGACCTCCCCGCCCCCCCCCACAAACCACATCACCTGCCGGAGGTCTTGCCGATGATAATACAGAATGCAGGACGAGACGTTCCTGCGGCTGTTGATCCTCTTAGCGGGGAAGCAGACGGGGCGGCCCTTCTGTCACTCACGTTCTGTTTACGCGGTAGATCTGAGTAACAGATTAAGCCTAAGAAGTAAACAAAAGAGGTAAACAGACGGTTACAAACAGTTACCTAGAAATGGTGTGTGGAAACAAGTCGTTTCGATCGAAACAGTTTATTTCGTGAATTGATTTCGCTGGGGGATTAGTGTAGTTACCCCTAATGCTTTGCATATGTTCATAGTCTTTCCACATATGCGAGGACTCAGGCAACATAGTTACCCCTGGTGCTTTGCATATGTTGTCTTTCCACATATGCAAAGGCTTAGTAGGTGGCATGGTTACTTAAAAACAACTTTCTTTTTTTTTGTAATACGTCAGTGACATTAGCTATTGATGAAATTATGTGAAAATGTTAGTTCCAGATCGAGGCTCAAATCCAGATCCGCAATTTAATCCGGAACCATACTGGAATCTAGATCCATGAACTAATCCAGACCCATACTGGAACTTAGATCCTTAATTGAATCCAGTTCCAGACTCGAATCCGGATCCACGTATGAATCCAGAGCCATACTTGGATCCACCTCCAGGCTCAAATCCAGATCCATATTTGAATCCGGCTCCAGACTCGAATCTGAAACCGTACACAAATCCAGATCCATATTTGAATCCGGCTCCAGACTCGAATCTGAAACCATACTCAAATCCAGATCCATATTTGAATCCGGTTTCAGGCTCAATTTCAGAGCCACACTCAAATCCAGCTCCAAAATCGAATCCGGAACTATACTTAAATCCAGCTCCAAACTCGAATCCAGATCCATTTTCGAATTTGAATCCAGATCCATTTTTGAATCCAGTTCTATATTCGAATTCAGATCCATGTCTAAATTTCAGCTCCAGACTTGAATCTGGAACTACACTAGAATTCACCTCCAAACTCGAATCCAGAGCCATACTCAAATCCAGATCCATTTTTGAGTCCAGCTCCAGACTTGGATCCAGATCAGTATTCAAATCCAGAACCATAATTGAACCTAACTCCTTACTCAAATCCTACTCCAGACTCTAATCCAGATCCGTACTTAGAATCCAGATCCACAATCAATCCGGATCCGTATTAGAATCCAGTTCGAGACTCCAACCCAAAGCAAAAATCTTAAAAATATCACCTCCTTTGTGGAGGTAACAATGGCAGTGCTTTGCAGCTTATATGCCTCATAAGAGGTATATTATAATCATCATTATTATTATTATTAATTCATTTGTTACATTAATATTGAAGGCAATTAAGCAATTTTTCATGTGCATTGTACTTAAGGTATAGAGAGTGCATTATGTTGGCCAGAATTTCCTTATCTAAAATTTTGTGATAATTCACAGGCGTTTTCACTACCTGTTTCCTGTCCAAACCATCATAAATCATCAGCGCAGTAGAGTTTTCTGTACAGCCGCTCGGTATAATGCTGTATGAACAGCGGCCCATGAAACTTTAACCACGGCCCGGTGGTGGCCTATCCTATATCGTTGCCAGAAGCACGATTATGGCTAAGTTTACCCTTAAATGAAATAAAAACTATTGAGGCTAGAGGGCTGCAATTTGGTATGTTTGATGATTGGAGGGTGGATGATCAACGTACCAATTTGCAGCCCTCTAGCCTCAGTAGTTTTTAAGATCTGAGGGGGACAGAAAAAAGTGCGGACGGACAGACAAATAGCCATCTCAATAGTTCTCTTTTACAGAAAACTAAAAAAGAAAACAAATATCTTCCTGATTCCGTCTTTTTCCACGTGGCATTGGCTAAAAGTATCCTAAGCCCTCTCTGTCGATCACACAGAGATCTTTATAAACATCAGCCTTGTTTGTGTGTGAAGAGAGAGAGAGAGAGAGAGAGAGAGAGAGAGAGAGAGAGAGAGAGAGAGAGAGAGAGAGAGATTTCCAAGCTTTATAGGAAAGCAGGGGATTTGGGAAAAGAAAGAAAGAGAAAACGGTCTGAAATAAATTTTTTTTTATTCCCCTTAGTAAGTTTGTGGTAACTAACCTACTAAAAGTTAGTTGACACTTATTTTTGGCAAGTTTATAAGATGATATTTGAAGGACGTGTATATATATATATATATATATATATATATATATATATATATATATATATATATATATATATATATATATATATATATATATATATATATATATATATATATATATATATATATATGTATGTATGTATGTATATATATTGTATTGTATATATATAAATATGTGTGTGTATATATATATATATATATATATATACATATATATATATATATATATATATATATATATAAATGTGTGTGTATACAGTATATGTATGTATGTATATATGTATGTATATATATTGTATTGTATATATATGAATATATATATATTTGTATGCATATACAGAAGTGTATATATATTTATATGTATGTGTGTGTGTACAGTATATATGTATGTATATATATTGTATATATATATATATATATATATATATATATATATATATATATATATATGTTATATATTTATATGTATAGGTGTATAAGTGCATATATATATATATATATATATATATATATATATATATATATATATATATATATAAACACACACATTTGTGTATGTTTAGTATACTTAGCCACGTGCTGAAACTGACTCTCGGAAAGTCTAACCAATAAAAAAAAACTCAAATAACTCGTTGCCAAAAAAGAAAACAGATAATCAATTCGACAGTAACAATGCTGTTGTTATTGATGAGAGCATCAAACCAAACAACACTGCAATAATAATAATGCATCATTTCAATTAAAGATTAAAAACTACCTTGCTTCCAAGTAGCGTGCCAAGTATTTATTCGTGGGTTGAATAACAACAAAGGTCACAAGTGTATTTACATGAGCGGTGTAACTCAGCCGAGGTCATTTTTGCTGACTCTATTGTATGCCAACCGAGTTTGGACAGAGAGAAAAGAAAAAAGTAAAAGATTCGGTTGGGAAAATGGTGAAATAGTGTATGTTTCTACCTGGGAAACGGCTATTTTAGTGCAGGTTACTAAGGATCGACGTGCATACGTATGTATGTGTGTATGTATGTATGTACGTATGTATGTATATATATATATATATATATATATATATATCTATATATATATATATATATATATATATATATGTATATATATATATATATATATATATATATATATATATATATATATATATATATATATATATATATATATATATATATAGAAGTGAATTGTCGAGGCTGAATGAGAAGGGAAAAGAAAATAGGTGAAGATGCTGAAGGGAACTGTTTACATAGTATATGTCGAATGTAAGAAGAATCTAGTTGGTGGGAGATGTGGATATACAAAAAAAAAAAACAGTAAAAAGTTTAATCTAGTAAGGATAAGTCAGAGTGTTTTATGATGGTCTGGACATGTGGAAAGAATAGACAAGAGAATAGTGAAGAGAGTGAGTACTCTGGAGGGAGAGGAAAAAGATCTGGAAAGGGCTGGATAGAAGTGTAATTGTGGTATTGGACAGATGGGGTCTTCATAGCCATAAAGTGCAGAGGTCGTTTGCAGGACCCTGACGAATGGAACAGTGAGCGTGGGTGGCTCAACGTGCTGCTGATGAGTCTTCAGTGTACTTGTGTGAAATGGTTAATCTTGCAGAATTTCTCAGTCAGGGTTTCATCCCCGTTTCAGCAACTGAAGAGAGTGTTGAAACAATATTAATTTTTTTTTTCTCAACATCAAAGAATATGAACTTTCCAACTCTCAATAGTGTTTTGTGGGTGAGGGTTTTAACCCAAAGCCCTTCTCCATTTCAAGCTGCGACCAACTACAGTTAACTGACTGGTAATTGAGCTTTGAAAGCAATCATTTCTGTGGGTTTTGTGACCCGAGTGGCAGAACGAAACTTTCGTTTCATCATTGATTCTCAGTTTAGAACTTCAGAAGTTCAAGCGAAGATGTAATGCATTACTACCCTAATACAATTCAACTTGTATTTTTAATATTTTATTAAATTTTTATTTATTTATTTATTTATTTGTTAACGAATGTTTTTATAATAACTGATCTCCTCTTTCTGTATATCTCATTACTTTCTGTTACTTCTTTCGAATGAACACCATATTATTCTTTGGGAGCTTGAATTTCAAGTCTGTGGCCTCTTTTTGCTTGTCATATGAACAGGATTCATTTTCTGAATAATGATAATGATAATAATAATTCTAGGAATTATCGATGCTTTTGAAGATCAGAATTCCAAAAAAGAATGAGAATTATATGAATTACCAATGTGTATATTTACATATAAGTTATATTTTGTGTAAATAATCTTTTTGCAACAACGTCAATCTACGGCTAATAAACTCCAAGTTTACAATTTCCGTCGTCCAGCCCGGGGGCCAGCCTCAGAAATTCAGAGCTTACATGAACATGTAGAATGATTATTCATGGACTTACATCCCCACCCTCTCTTGTATTACCGGCATTTTAGATACGGTATAAATACTCTATTAAACATTATAAATCCCAGACAGTTCCAGGAACAACTATATGACATCAAAACGAAAGTTCTTTTGATATTATTATTATTATTATTATTATTATTATTATTATTATTATTATTATTATTATTATTAAAATAGTTTAACCAAACCACTGAGGTGACTAATCTTTTGAAATTAAAATCCATGTCAATCCTTTTCTGAGAAAATGCGAAAGAGATGGATACTTTCCCCAAACTGTGTGCCTTCAGAATCTAATATATCTTGTTACGAAGAGTTTTGTGAAATGATCGAATGCCCTGGTTGCTAGGCGTGGACTGCTGGGGTTGAATGTAATCGATCTTTGTTGTGCATCAGAAAATTGCAAGATGAAATAAATGGGTAGATTGGTAGATAGATAAGGAAGATTCAATATATATATATATATATATATAGGGAATATATATATACTATATTATAGATAGATAGATAGATAGATAGATAGATAGAGAGGTAAGCAGTGGCTGAACTAGATTATCGTACAGAGAGAGAAAGAGAGAGAGCGAGAGGGATGAATTTATAGGTAGGTAGATGAGGAAGAGTCATTATATATATATAGATAGATGGGGAAGCAGTGGCTGAACTTAAAGAGAGAGAGAGAGAGAGAGAGAGAGAGAGATGGATTGATAGGAAGGTAGATGAAGAAGCTTCAGTGTACATAGGTAGACAAGGAAAAACAGTTAAACTAAGTTATTTATAATGAGAGAGAGAGAGAGAGAGAGAGAGAGAGAGAGAGAGAGAGAGAGAGAGAGAGAGAGAGAGAGAGAGAGAGAGAGTCGGGGAAGGACCCAAACAAAAAGTGAATTTTTTAACCGGACATTGTAATAAAAGACCGACAAACTGTTTCAATAGACAATAGAAGACTCCAGCGAGAATAATTGTCTGGTTCCATAAGAGAACCAGCTCTTGTCTCGAGTGCTTTATCCCGTGCACACATATAAAAAAGTATGCATACATACATACAGACATACATACATACATACATACAAATATATATGTATATATGTTTTATATATATGTTATATATATATATATACAAATACATACAGTATACATGTATGTATGTATGTTTAATTACTAACAGGACCTCATTATGTAAGTACATATATGTATATGTATATTTTTTATATATACACACACACAAATACATACAGTATATATATGTATGTATGCATGTTTAATTACTAACAAGACCTCATTATGTAAGTATATATGTATATGTATATTTTTTCTGTGTATACACAACACACACGCATACACACATACACACACACACACACACACATACACATATATATATATATATATATATATATATATATATATATATATATATATACACATACATACATATATTATATCACGCCAGAAAGATAGACGGATCGAGAGAGAGAGAGAGAGAGAGAGAAACTGCTGTTCATACAGAAAGAATATTCGACAGGCAGACAGACAAACAGACAGAGACCGACCTCGGTACAAAACTCGTCCTTTGATCAACATTTGTATTAATTAAGCGTCCAGTGAGACAGAATGAGTACATCATACGTAATGATGACGTCATACATACGATCAGCTCATTAGCAATTGATAGAAAAAAAAACATTAATCCTAAAGAAGAGATGTCAATAAAAATGGTTCTTTGAAACTAGATGTTGGTTCCAGAAATATATATATATATATATATATATATATATATATATATATATATATATATATATGTATATGTATGTATGTATGTATGTATGTATATATATGTATATATATATATATATAATATTACATATGTGTGTGTATGTGTGTGCGTGTGTATATATACACATCAAAATCTACCTATAGATATAAAACATACAGTCAGGGTATACTATTGTATATTCAGCATACAACCCAGATATACTAATGTTTATTTAGCATACAGGACAAATTAACTACTTGAATATGCATCACTCAGTCAGGATATTCTGTTGTAAATTATAGAATTATAAATTGTATTATGTATATAATTATAGTTTACTTACATTTTTATTTTTAGAATTTATTCATTCATTTATTCATTTGTTAATTTATCTGTTTCTCTAATAACTGATCTTCTCTTTCTGTATTTCCCATTACCTTCTGTTACCTCTTTAGATTGAACACTACATTATTCTCTGGAGGCTTCAATTTCAAGTCAGTGGCCCCTTTGATGGGCTTGTTCCATGTGAATGGGGTTCATCTGAATAATAATAATAATAATAATAATAATAATAATAATAATAATAATAATAATAATAATAATAATAATGTAAATGATATGGCCAATATATACTAGTAAATATACAGCATACACACAAGGTATACAACTGGACTCGTAGCATACACCCAAGGTGTAGCTTAACTCAAAGCACATTCTCCTGCGCTCTGAAATGCGAAACTGAAAACTGTGTTGACTTTGTGAAATTTACCGGAGCTTAATTTACTGAATCAAAGGAGGTCTTTCAGTTTTTTTTTTTTTTTTTGGCTTATTTTGAGGCTGAGGTTTATTCAGATTTCACCGAGCTGATAAAGCAACGAAGAGGAAAACTCAAAAAAAGTTAATAAAAAATAAATAAAATCATACATTAAGCTACCTGGCCTTGCGTTCTGCACGAATTGATGACATTCAAAATCATGTTTTTAGTTTTCTGTAAGAGAAAACTGTTGTGCCGGCTTTGTCTGTCCGTCCGCACTTTATTCTGTCCGCACTTTTTCTGTCCGCCTTCAGATCTTAAAAACTGCTGAGGCTAGAGGGGTGAAAATTGGTATGTTGATCATCCACTCTCCAACCATCAAACATACCAAATTGCAGCCCTCTAGCCTCAGTAGTTTCTGTTTTATTTAAGGTTAAAGTTAGCCATAATCGTGCTTCTGGAAACGATATAGAACAGGACACCATCGGCCCGCGGTTAAAGTTTCATGAGCCGCAGCTCACACACGAGACCACCGTAAGATGGATCTATTTTCGATGGCCTTGATTATACGATGTACAGAAAACTCGATTGCTCCGACGAAACTTCTGCGCAATTTTTTTTTTTGTTGCTTGATATTCATTTTTTTTTTTTTTTGCTTACTATTGATGTGATTTACTTCATTCATTTGTTTGCGAGTTAATTGTTCACCCGGTGCTTTATCTATTAATCCTCTACTCTTCTCTGTTTATTTATTTATATGTAGGTTGTCATACGTATTTTGAAAATTGGAGTGCTTTGCTTATTACATGTTTATGTTTCATTTACATGTTTGGCTCTCACCTTATTCATTTATTCATTATTCACTGTCCTTTGGTTGTTTTAGTGTATTTTATATTAGTTTACCTTTTTTTTTAAATTATTCAGCTTCAGATTATCTGAATAACAATAAACGGAAGTGAACCAACGTGTCATATGATTGCGTTTTAGGCCATAATTATTTAAAGAAAATGTTTATTGTTAATTTATTCTCTACTTCTTTTCTTCATGTTTGTATGATTTTGATTTATACTGCATTGCTTCATGTAGTTCAAATTCTTCCTGATTTTGCCATGATCTCTCTCTCTCTCTCTCTCTCTCTCTCTCTCTCTCCACACTCTCATATATGTGTGTATATGTATATATATATATATATATATATATATATATATATATATATATATATATATATATATATATATATATAGATAGATAGATAGATAGATAGATAGATAGATAGATAGATAGATAGATAGATAGATATATATATATAATTTTATTTTTGATGTATAAGTATTTAAAAAACTTTCCTTAGCCCCTCCATTATTACGTTATAAAAATATAGAATTTTTAGTATGAAAGTAAAATATTATGTTATCCCAATAGTTACAATAGACAGGTGGAACGTCAGAAATTATTATTATTAATCCTATAGTTACAATAGGCAGGTGGAAGGTCGGAAATTATTATTATTATTATTATTATTATTATTATTATTATTATTATTATTATTATTATTATTATTATTATTATTATTATTGAAAAGATGAAGCTAATTCATATGGGACAAGCCCACCACAGGGGCCACTGGGTTGAAATACAAGCTTCCAAAGAATACGGTGTTCATATGAAAGAAGCAACGGAAGATAATTGGAAATACAGAAAAAAGAGATCAGTTATTAAAAAAAAGATAAATTAACAAATTATTAAATAAATAGATTTTTAAAAATGTAAGTTTCCACATCAGCATGTTAAAAAATGTAAAAGAAACTCCTTTACAGGAAGAACAGTACTATATCTATTAAAAAAAAAATGAATAAATTAGTAAATAAATCGATAAAAATGTAACTTTCCACATCTACATGTTAAAATAAATTAAAGAAATTCTTATGGAAAAGAAGGAAAAGAATAAAATTATATAGAGCAGGAACAGAGCTACAATTATTAAAAATGGAAACACTAAAAAAAAGATAAATAAGTAAATAAATGGATAAAAATATAACTTTCCACATCTACATGTAAAAAAAAATTAAAGAAATTTCCATGGAAAAGAAGCAAAGGAATGAATATAGATCCCGAAAAAAAACCTAAGCCGAAATAAAATGAAAAGAGAGAGAGAGAGAGAGAGAGAGAGAGAGAGTCACCCCTGGGGAATTGTGTATATCACAAAGAATGGTGGTCAGCGCTGACTTAAACAAAGCGGGGAGGTACTGGCCGCGGTTTGGCTGTGCGGCCCGACAAAGAAAACGGGCATTGTCACAATGCCTTTTTCTCTTTGCCATCCACGAATTTCAGTCGTTTTCGTTGGAGGTTTTTTTTTAACATGATTTTTCGTTTTTTTTTTAATTTTTGTCTGATCGTTCAGACGTGTGTTGCCGTACTTATCTTCGATACGAAATTATCTTTGTGGAGATTGTGCTTAGGTTAATAATAATAAAAATAATAATAATAATAATAAATAATAATATAATAATAATAATAATAATAATAATAATAATAACTGTACTTTTCCGGTAAGAAATTTCTTAGGATTTTTTTTGACATGCAACTGTGGAAATTGTGCATAGGTTAAATAATAATAATAATAATAATAATAATAATAATAATAATAATAATAATAATAATAATAATAATAATAATAATAATAATAATAATAATAATATTTGTACATTATTTTCGATAAGAAATTTCTTAGGATTTTTTTGACATGTAGATGTGAAAATATAAAATAATAATAATAATAATAATAATAATAATAATAATAATAATAATAATAATAATAATAATAATAATAATAATAATAATTGCACATTACGCAGTTCTTTTCTAATAATTTTCATGTTCTTTAAAAATCCTGAACATACAATGAAATATAACCTTTCATCATATTACTTCAATCTTCCATTTTGAAATAGTTTGCTGAAATGAAGGCAAAATTTCAATTTTTATTTCAGTGGGTTATCATATGTAATACCGGAAGTTAAAAGCGGAATTAATTAATAGTATATCCGATACCAGTATCATGTTTTATTAACAGTAACTGAAACCCGGTGTGGTAAAGCCGTAGACTTTTTAGTAATTCAACAGAAGCCCGTGTTCAAATGTCAATAATTATATAATATATATATATATATATATATATATATATATATATATATATATATATATATATATATATATATATATATATATATATATTATATATATATATATATATATATATATTATATATATATATATTATGTGTGTATGTGTGTATGTATATATAATTACTATCCATACTGTCAAGTTTTAAAGTAATTACTGACTCGAGGAAAGAAACGTCATTGAACCAGAAATTCACACAAACTTACACACACACACACACACAAACACAAATGGAAAAAAATTAATCAGCCTCTTTCGTATATCTGTGCATACAAATGTTTTTATGTTTATCTCTTTTCTTATTATTTATTCATGGCTTTTCAATTACATGTTTAACTTTCAATTTAAAAAACCACAGAAAAAGTCGGTAAGATTTTTATGCATTATTCTCTCTCTCTCTCTCTCTCTCTCTCTCTCTCTCTCTCTCTCTCTCTCTCTCTCTCTCTCTCTCTCTCTCTCTCTCTCTCTCTCTCTCTCTGTTTTATGCCTATCTCTTTTCTTATTATTTATTTATGTTTTATCATTTATATGTTTAATTTACAATTAAGAAACATACAGAAAAAATCAGTAAGGTTTCCCTGTCTCTGTCTGTCTCTCTCTCTCTCTCTCTCTCTCTCTCTCTCTCTCTCTCTCTCTCTCTCTCTCTCTCTCTAATTACCCACTTAATTCCCCGTCCCTCGGGTTCCTGATTCATTTCGGCCACAATCTGGGCATCTCGTCCGCTTGGCACCCGGGCCAATATTCCCAAAGTACCTCAGAGTTCCGCTGAGTGCCTCATCGTCTGTGATGCGATCTCTGGGTATTGGCACCGATTTACAAAACAGACTTCTCTCCTCTGGGCATCGGTGAGTGCTGCGCCACCTGGGTCAGATGCCCATAGCACAGGTAGAATGATTTTTGTCCCACAGACGCTTACAGGTCGGAAGGGTTTGTTGTTCTGGCGTGCAAGGTGCCCTGAAAAAAAATAGAAGGCAGATTTTAATAAAGGTTTTGTTTTTTAATATTTTCAAAACCTGTATACCAGATAAATATTCTTGGGCACAAGATGCCCTGAAAAAAAATAGGAAAAGGCAGATTTCAATAATGTTTTATTTTTCAAAAGCAATGTTAAATTCAGTATAAGAGATAGATTTTAATCAAACTTCTTTAAAGCACTATTAAAAAAGTTAGTCTCAATTTTTTTTATTTATTTTTTTTACCCGTGGGCAAGGAACCAGGTTTTATACCGAGCGATTAAAGGTGGAGATTAGAGAAGTAAATGAAAATAATGTTTATATTAATGTGTCAAAAGTAACGTATGAAAAATTAGTTAGAAATAATTCATGCATTGTTACCAAAAATGTATAAATTTAATGAAGTATAAGTTACGGGTTTTTTCATTTATGTCGATATGAAAATTGCAGAATCCTATGCTGATGGTAGCTGAACAGAAACAAAAGTGAATTATATTTTAATCTTGTTACTAGTGTAAACACACGATAATCTGCGGGAAATAACAGCCGTCTTCCAACCCAGGGACCAACCTCTTTCACCACTGTGCTTGCAGGTACCTTGCTCCGAGCTTTGGTACGGTACGTAACGTCTCTTGGTCGGGGCTTTCAGTCTCGACCTTTCGTTTTACTGCCATTTATGAGAATATGGTACTTGAAATTACATAGTTCCGAGCTTTGGTACGGTACGTAACGTCTCTTGGTCGGTACTTTCCGTCTCGACTTTTCATGTCACTGTCATTTATGACAATATGGGTAAATGATATTGGGACTTTTCAAATATATTAAAATATCATCGCAGACTCTTAAACCTCTGAATATTGAAACGTTACAAACTTCCGCATGTTCCGATATCCATGCAGCGGGCGTAGGGCTGGCAGCCTCATTCCAGAAATAATTGCTGATACCGAGACACTTGCAACAAGCCTCTGGTGCCCTAGGCGAGCGGCACTGGACCGCAGTGACGATCAAGAAGTCCACAGAAAGGTTGAAATGCATTTTTGAAATTTTCTATATTCCAATGCAGGTGCAATTTTGCTTCGAACAACTTTACATCGGAAAAATCTGGATATTTTCTCTCTCTCTCTCTCTCTCTCTCTCTCTCTCTCTCTCTCTCTCTCTCTCTCTCTCTCTCTCTCTCCCTCCTCCAAAGAAGAAAATAATGAGGAAATATTTGGCACCAGTTGCCACACTTGAAAAACAACAGGATTTCTTTCCCTCTCGAAAAAGCTGATTGTATTTTCTAGTATCTTTCCTCCTTCCATTTGGGTAGAAAAAATTTATTGAATACTTCATCATTCTCCTAATCATTATTCATATTTTGAAGCCTTTAACGTTAGAATAAGTTAAATAAGCTTTTTGATAATTATTTATCCGTAAGAAAATCCATTGAATACTTCTTCATTCCCTTATTAATTATTCATATTTAAAAACATTTTAATATAAGGATAAGTTAAATAAGCTTTTAAATTATAATTACTAGCGTTCCCACACCGCCAGAAATCACGGTACTGAAGAACAAGCTTCGAGACGGTATGTCCCCACCCTGGGGCCATTGAGTACTTGTCGCGATGCACAGATCAAACTACCTTCATTTTAAAGACTTATATTGAAGTCGGTTGTGGTGAGAGCGTCTGCCGGAGGCCAACGGGGCTGGAAAACGGCAAGTCTTAAAGAAGAGTTTTCGAGAGAAAGGAATTAGAAAGGAATCGCTTCGGAGACCACAGTTGGTTTCTATGGAAACCAGCTCCGTTCCGGTCCTGGTCGTTTCGACCGTAAGTCACTTTCGGCCGTAACATCCAAAACAATGCAAGACGTCATGTTTATGGTATTTACCGTCATGTTTATGGTATTTACCATTATTATTTCATGTTTTACGTACATCCCCAAGTGGCTGGTACTAAACACGGCGCCCATTTTGCACGTAAACGTGCTTACGGCCGAAACGACCCGAATGCCTGCGTTCGAGCCCGGTTTCTCTACTAGTTCATAATTTTGAAAGAGTCAACAGAATATTATTATTATTATTATTATTATTATTATTATTATTATTATTATAGAGAAAGTATGATCTTCTACTATTATTATTATTTTATTATTATTATTATTATTATTATTATTATTATTATTATTATTATTATTATTATTATTATTATTATTGCTGTTGTCGTTAGTAATTGTTTTATTATTTAGTGTTTTGCGTTATTAACCGTTGCTATGAATATGTCATGAAATAATGGCTAAGATACTTTATTATGCAGACAGATTTGCTTACACATATATACACATCAACACGTATGAAACAGACACACACACTTATATATATGTGTGTGAGTGGTTGTCTGTTTACGTAAGTATGTACGTGTGCGAATACCATTTTAAATCTTTACAGACCTTCAGTAAACAGGGAAATAAGAGCGGAGAGTATAAATGCGCAAAAACACTAGTAAATCAATAGACATTTAAACTGGAAGGAATGCTTTTAAAGAACGTAACATCTCCCCGGTGCTGCTATCAATTTGGAGAAGAAAGCAAGGATTCGAAATTTAAATAAAAAAAAGCAAAAATACGAAAAGAAAGGCAGCTGGTCAAGGGGGACGGGATCAGCGTGCTTCTGAGTCTAAAAGCATACTCTGGCTAGTTTTTGTGCGTGCGTTTGTTTGTGTGTGTGTTTGTGTGTGTGTGTGTGTGTGTGTGTGTGTGTTAGTTCTCTGAGTGGGCAGAAATACCAAATCTATATTTTTTATATCTCCCTTATTCACAGTAAAAAAAAAAAAAAAAACTACAGGTACTCGTGGCCTAACGTAGTGGAATGTAGCCAGTTTTTGTGCGTGCGTTTGTTTGTGAGCGTGTGTGTGTGT
>NC_089794.1:27933197-27935697 GCF_040412425.1 Macrobrachium rosenbergii | reverse complement strand
ATTGCTAACACAAGCCAGGAACACCAAACAGTCCTTCTTAGATGTGAGGTTAACTTAAAACAACACTTCACTATTAAATTAACCATTTGCAATCTGTTACATGACCACCATGCAATATCAACTAGTCCACGAGATCATTGCCGAATACATGAAGATCTCTTAAATAAGATATTAGTATTGGCCAGATGTCCCTTATCTTTTCTATGACAGTTTTGAATGATTGATTGAGAAGCTGTTACTTATCTGTGCCAGTTTTAAGGACATGTTGATGATTCGACCTTGAATTGAAGATTGGAACCTGTAGGCTTGATCAAGGATATGGGAGACAGGCTTTTCTTTGGTTCCAATAATGTTAGAAGAGATTACCCACTGTCCAAAGACTTTAAAAAACTCTAAGCATTAGCCATGGAAAAATAAGTGAAGGAAAACGAATTAACCCCAGACATTTTCAGCTTTTCGTAACCAAGCTACCACCATGATATTGCGTTCATTTATCTGCGTTTACAGGTTGGCAGCCCTGGTCACTGCCAGTTGGCTACCCTGAGTTGGCTGAGTTCACTAGCTCCCTCTAAATTAGTTTGTAACTATGCCGTAAAGATCCATGGAGATATAAAAATCTTCTTGTTTAGACGCCAGTAAGATTGCCATCTGAGCTATAAAACACTCTTAAAAAGATTTCCTACGCTGTGGAGTACTTACTGTAAATAGTTTCACAGTCAGGAACAAATATTAGGCAGTGAGGGATGTTTTTATCAGGATTTTTTTTTCTGCCAAATGATACACACCGATAAGTAAATATACGAGTTTTGCTAAGGCTTACGTTCTTTTGTTCTAGAGCCAGGGGGATTCTGGGAAATGCTTGTATACTATTGATCTGAAACACGAATGAACTCTCTCTCTCTCTCTCTCTCTCTCTCTCTCTCTCTCTCTCTCTCTCTCTCTCTCTCTCTCTTGCAAATTTTTAAATGCTTGTATACTATTGATCTGAAACATGAATGAACTCTCTCTCTCTCTCTCTCTCTCTCTCTCTCTCTCTCTCTCTCTCTCTCTCTCTCTCTCTCTCTCAAATTTGTAAATGCTTGTACTATATACTATTGATCTAACACACGAACACTCTCTCTCTCTCTCTCTCTGACTTGAAAATACTTGTACACTATTGATCTAAAATGCGAACATCTCTCTCTCTCTCTCTCTCTCTCTCTCTCTCTCTCTTTCAAAAGATATCAACATTTACCTGGAGAATTTAAAAAGAAAGATAACTAAAATTTATATAAAAACCACAAGCATATACCTGACAGATCATAGTTGCTTCAGACATGAAACTCAAAGACAAGAACATTAATAGGAGAGGGATGGGGGTTTATGGGAAATTGGTCGGGGGGGAATGGAAAGGATGGGTGGGTGTTAGTCCCCTGCTAAAGAAAGCATTATGGCAGCGAAATCGGCTTTGTATTGGACGTCTTGTTTTGGCTGACATTTTAAGAAGCTTTTCGTAGAAGACGGTACCTTGTAAAGACAGATTTTTGTCGTGTTTCCTATTGCCTCAATTGCTGTGGTCAATTTCTTTGGCCATTGTATTTTGAGGTAAAATAGATTGATGGAAAGGTATTATATATATATATATATATATATATATATATATATATATGTATATATATATGTGTGTGTGTATATGTATATATATACTGTATAATACCTTTCCTTCCAATCTATTTTACCTCAAAATACAAAACGTGTGTGTGTGTAAATATGTTTGTATATATAAATATTTATATGTATGTACGTATGTATATATATATGTATATATGTATGTATGTATATATATCCCCATAGATACATGTATATATATATATACACACACAACTGGTATATAATAATAACCATAACGTATATTTGCAGCCACGTGTATGTATGTATACACGTATGTCTGTACTTATGTATGTTTACACTCTCGGTAACTTTTTTTTTTATCTCGACTCTATACCTGCCAAGCTACGCCTGTTGCCTCCATGACACGGTGTTGGTAACTGATTTCCAACCACTGTCGACCGAAGAAATGTTGGCAGAGTTCCCGGCTATTAACATTAGCGACGCTGGAGATCAGGCGATTAAGAGATTTATTCGCCTCTTGGATTTATAATTAAAATAAGGATTATATGAATAATTGTTAGTTACTGTTGTTTTGGGTAGTGCAGCTGCGATTATTATCGTCGGTTTCATTATCGTCGTGGGTAATATTGTTGGTGTTATCGTAAGTATTGCTAATACTATTGGTTGGAAAGTTGATCTTGTAATTATTGATATTGCCAGTATCTTACGCTGATGTTATCTGGGGATTCTCTCTCTCTCTCTCTCTCTCTCTCTCTCTCTCTCTCTCTCTCTCTCTCTCTCTCTCTCTAAGTATGCTTAGAAAAGCAATTAGTCGCCGAAATATAATTAATGGTACTGATAGTAATTTTTAAGTTGACTTATAAATCATTTGATTCATTTATTTTTATTG
>NC_089794.1:27925697-27928197 GCF_040412425.1 Macrobrachium rosenbergii | reverse complement strand
CCTGTTTTCATTTCCCGAGTGAAATTATTTGATTTGTGTAATCATGGGACGGAAGCAAAGGAAACGGAGTGCCCCGGGCGTCAAATTCGGCGGGGGATCCTACCCCCCACCTGCTGTGGTTGGGAAAATAAACCCGGGTTTATTTGTTTTTTTTTTTAAGAATTTTTTTTTTTTTTGGTAAATAATCGTACGATGTCAATCAATGCTTACGTGTTTGGTCGCCCACTGCTGTTCTCAACAAACACTAATTGTTTTTTCTCTCTGTTACATTTGGTGCGAGGTTTGTGCCTGTGTTTGTGTGTATGTGTGTATGTATGGTGGTCAAAGTGTTGGTGTAGCTCAGCTAAAGAGAAAATAAAAGTAGATTTATGTGACTTTCTCTCACACACAAACAGCTGATGCTGATATTGCTCGTCCTTGCAACATATGCTTGTATGTGTGTATGTGTGTTTGTGTCCATATACGGTGGTCAGAGTGTTGGTGTAGCTCACCTACAGACAAAATAACTCTAGATTTATGTGACCCTTTCTCACACTCGAATAGCTGAAGCTAATATTTCTCGTCCTTGCAACACGCGCTGGGCAACAGCCTTCGGCAGAATCCTCTTATTTTTGCCTTTCTCGGTTTTGTGATTATAAGTGTAGGTGTATATTTAGGTGGGTGAGTAGGCGTCTGGCCGTCTGGTGTAAGTGTAAGTGTGTGTATGTGTGTGTGAGTGTTTTTTCAAAGCCTCCTAGTTTGTTCACACATGTTTGTCACAGATCAAACGCGACCGAATGTGTTCTCCCATAAGATGACTAATGCTGCCAAAATGTTCAGAATTTTAAAGCAGATTATTGAGATCATCTTGAGAGAGAGAGAGAGAGAGATACTATACTTTTGAAAGTTTAGTAACTTTATCTTCCATTTGTTCCTACAGGGAATTTACTTGTAAATGTAAATGTTTTAGTATTTCATTGCAGAAATTATGAAAGCAATTGACACCTCTTTTCAATTGCTGATGGACTTGTCTTCTCAGCCGAGAAAGAATCAGGAATTCGGGACTGGAGGAAGATGGATGAAAATCCCATATTCTCATAATGTGTGAATTCCTTGTTCCATATTCTTTAAGTATGAGAATTCCATATTCTTAAAAGAGAAGACTCCATATTCTTATGAAATAAGAATTCCATATTCTTATGGAAAGAGGATTCCATATTTCTATGAAGTGAGGATTCCCACATTCTTTAGGAATGGGAATTCCACATTCTTGTGATGAATGAGGTGGAATATGAATCTAATTGATTAAAATTTCAAACGATTCTTTTGATGTGGTATCAAGTAGCACTGGATGTAGGACTTGCAGCCACACTTCTTGAGTAAATAGAAAAATTGTAGGATAACACTGTATAGATAAAAAAATTGTATTGTTTCAGGAAATTTCCTATAACTCTCTCTCTCTCTCTCTCTCTCTCTCTCTCTCTCTCTCTCTCTCAGACGGTTGTTTATGAGAGGCTAAAGGTCTTGGTTTACGTAAAAGATGTTAATGAATCTCTCTCTCTCTCTCTCTCTCTCTCTCTCTCTCTCTCTCTCTCTCTCTCTCGGAAGATTGACTCACCGGAAAACTATATCTTTGCCAAATGCATTCTGACGTCATCAAAGATGCCCAGTTAGGAAGCTTAAGTTCTCACTCTCAGTCTGTTCATCTTCATAAAATATGTTTGTTCATATTTATACAATAAAAATGATTCATCTTAAAGGTACACTAATAATATTATTTCTGAGCAGAAATCATTATTATTACTTATTAGCTTCCATGATAATATTATCCATAAGGAAATGTTTTAGTTATTACTATAATAAATTGACACAGACTTCATTAAACGTACAAAAAACGGCCTGTTGCAAGGTTAGTTGTGGTAGGGACTGCTAAGCTGGTGTCAAATTAATTAATCAAGAAGCCCAAAATTACTGAAATGTCCTTGAGAGAGAGAGAGAGAGAGAGAGAGAGAGAGAGAGAGAGAGAGAGAGAGAGAGAGAGAGAGATAAATTATCTGAATTGAAATCCAGAACTATTTAACTTTTTGACTTGCTTCTAAACTCTCTCTCTCTCTCTCTCTCTCTCTCTCTCTCTCTCTCTCTCTCTCTCTCTCTCTCTCTCTGTATACTTTTACATTTCACACACACATACATACAAACACACATGTACACACATACACTTGCACGCACACATGTATATATATATATATATATATATATATATATATATATATATATATATATATATATATATATATATATGAGTTATATATATATATTTTCTTTTTCCTTATAAGGGTGTCAGTGCCAGAAAGATAGAGCCTCCCAGTTTTCAGGAAGTATTTTGGGATGAGGTTGCTAGCCCCATGACTGTAGGTAACCCCAGAAACAGGCCAGGATTCTAATCAAGGACCTTGCTAATGCAAACGTTGTGCTGTATCAGTGAGCCACCACACCTCCGTAAAGGTTTTTCTCCAGAGCT
>NC_089794.1:27915697-27920697 GCF_040412425.1 Macrobrachium rosenbergii | reverse complement strand
AAATTCAGTTGCATGTGATCACAGGAGACAGATATAGTTGTGTAAATAGAGAGAGAGAGAGAGAGAGAGAGAGAGTACCAATGATATCACACACAGAGAGAGAGAGAGAGATACTTTCTTGAGAGAGAGAGAGAGAGAGAGAGAGAGAGAGAGAGCACCAATGATATCACTGGCCCTTAGATCTGATACTTTCTTGCATTTGAGAGAGAGAGAGAGAGAGAGAGAGAGAGAGTAACACACACATGAAACGCAGAGAGAGAGAGAGAGAGAGAGAGTAATCATCATTTCACTGACCCCGAAATCTGGCATTTTCTTGAGAGAGAGAGAGAGAGAGAGAGAGAGAGAGAGAGAGAGAGAGAGAGAGAGAGAGAGAGTGTGTGTTTACGTCTAGTCTAAGCTAAATCAGGGGGCCCTCAGTGTCCTGACAACAAACCTCACCTCACCTCTCTGTCTTATGAACACCAAATTCTGGAATCAGTTTCGCCCAACGAAAGGTGCAACTGTGATCTCGTTCACGTGAATCTTGTCAGCAGTGACTCTTATTTAATTTTTTTCTGTGATTCTTATTATTTCAGTGTAACAATAAACACTCTCCTTTCGGTAGTGATTCTTACTTAGTAGGAGTGGTGATAACTTTTTTTAGTGGTGATTCTTAGTTCGTAGATGTTTCTTTTACTTGTGAGTCTTCATGGTCTGACAGATGCAACAGCAGACAGTTTTGTAGTGATTCTTATATCTCAGGTGGGGTTATAAAGTGTTTTTGTAGAGATTATGAATATATAAAGTGTGTTAATAGAGATTTTATATATAAAATATATATGTATATATATATTATATATGCATATATGTATATTATATACAGTATATATAAATAAATTTATATATATATAGTCAGATATAATTATATGTATATTTTATATATGTATATACTGTATATACATGTATATGTATGTGCATATTATGTGTATGTCAAAAAAATATGATGTACGTAATAAGATATTAAACTGTTCAACAACGATTCTAATTACATGTGATACTTTCTCATAGCATTACTCAAAAAAGGTGATCTCTCGAATTAAATTTAACGAGATGAAACTGTAACATTTCAATTCTCATCGCACGGAATTCGCTCAAACTTAAGCTTTTTAAAAATTGTCTCAAAATGTTACTTTAAAACATGGCAGTTTTCGATTAGTTAAAATTGCACATATAAAAATGCAGCTTCGTAAAGAACTGCAATTGCCTTCTCCTTACTGTCTTGGGTAAAAGACTCTCTCTCTCTCTCTCTCTCTCTCTCTCTCTCTCTCTCTCTCTCTCTCTCTCTCTCTCTCTCTGAGACCATGACCCATAGCTATATCATAAAACTAACAAAAACATTTTGATTAGTCGCCTCTCTTGGGCAACAGAGAAAATTGCTAACAGTTTTGTGTGTTAAAAAGAGAGAGAGAGAGAGAGAGAGAGAGAGAGAGAGAGAGGGTTGTGGTGAGAGCAAAAGCAAAATGCTGCATGAGGTGGTGGAGGACTGTGTGCAGACACCACCACAGAATGAGTCCATCAGAGAGAGAGGGAGAGAGAGAGTTATTAGAATAAGGTCTGAAAGGGTTAATGTAAGAAGGAGATTTTTGCTAAGAAAATAAAAGCAGTCTTTATTGGTTATTTAGAACATTGGAATTTTAACAGATACGATTGCAGATGGATTGTGAATAATTGTTTTTTTTTAATATATTTGCAAATGTCTACTAAGTAAGATAGATATTTCAAGTACAATCCGGTCAAGATGAGTATTAACATTTTTTTTCAGCGTAGGTGTTTAAGTCAAAATTGGCATTTTAACAATTTTTTTCTCAAAGGAATTAAATTTATTAAGGATTTTTCTTTTTCGAAATCCAAACATTTCAATTTTTATTATAGGAAGCTAGACGTAAGATTGTTTTTTTCAGAAGTTTAGCAATATGTATGCAAATGCAAAATATGTTAGACTTGTAAAGCTGAGAGAGAGAGAGAGAGAGAGAGAGAGAGAGAGAGAGAGAGAGAGAGAGATTTCCATTACTTGCATGCACTCTGTTTTTTTTTATTATTTTATCTTAATTTATTTTTATGACCAAATTCTGTTTAGACGAGAAAATCCCCCGTTTGTTTATCATTCCTAATTCCCTTTCATCCACCTCGTCGACCTGTGGCCTGACACAGGTGAAGACTAAACAATAATAATAAAAAATAATAAATAATCATCTTCCCCCAGACGATAAAGTTGACGGAGAACGGCCAAACTATTATGTCTTATCTGCGGGGCAGGGGTGGAGGTGTGGGTGGGGAGATTTTGTGGGGGGGGGGGAGGGGGAAGCAACAGGCTGCTTATAAGAAATGTGGTGCCAGGTGTGGCACTGCCGATGCCTTTGCTATCAACAGTGCCAAAGGATATTTATCGGATTTTTAGGCATGCGCGCGTGCTTGTCCTCAGTCGCGCGCAGGCGCATATCGGACATATATATATATATATATATATATATATATATATATATATATATATATATATATATATATATATATATATACATGTTTATATTTATACATAACATATACATATATAAATATATGTATATATAATTATATATATACATATATACACATATATACATACATACATACATACATATATACATACATACATACATACATATATATATATATATATATATATATATATATATATATATATATATATATATATATATATGGAGAGAGAAGAGAGAGAGAGAGGCAAATATGGAATAGATGTATTGCTTTACATTTCTGAGAGAGTACTTTTGACATTACAATATCATAACATTTATTTTTTTAGATTGCAAAGGAATTAAGTAATGGCAATAAAATACTATTTTCCATACCATCCCGAAACTAGAAAACTTATAGGGAACACAAAGTAAGGGCCAGAGTTCCAACTCTTTTAGGAGATATTCGGATATGACTAAATGAGAGAAGTGGTAGCCCGACTGGGTTTACGAAAGAAGAATTATTCTCCTCCTGGAAAAACTGGAAGAAAACGAATGAGTTATAGTTGCACTTGTAGACTAATATCCATTTTTTTTTATCAGACCCATAGCAAATATTTAGATCTCTAAAATTAATATTTTTCACATTTGTGGGCGGTGGTTAGTTTCAGAAGAATGTATGCTCACTGACAACAGCAGCTAATAATAATAATAATGATAATAATAATAATAATAATAATATTAAAAAGGGTTATACGGGTTTGTAATAGATACGAGACGATAATAATAATAATAATAATAATAATAATAATAATAATAATAATAATAATAATAATAATATTATAACAAAGGTACGAGACGATAAGTAATAATAATAATAATAATAATAATAATATTTAAAAGAATTATACAATGGTTTATAACAAAGGTACGAGACGATAAGCGATAATAATAATAATAATAATAATAATAATAACAAAAATAATAATAATAAAAAGGATTATACAGAGGTTTATAACAAAGGTACGAGACGATAAATAATAATAATAATAATAATAATAATAATAATAATAATAATAATAATAATAATTAATTAAAGGATTATACAAATGTTTATAACAAAGGTACGAGACGATAAGTAGGATGCTGTGACGTATCCTTTACTTGACTATCCTGAAAAGGTGTAGGATTCTTTATTAGTCCCATTGATTATGTACTAAAAACATCCGTTTTGAGTTTTCTGTAAAAGAAAATTATTGAGATGACTTTGTTGTCCGTCCGCACTTTTTCTGTTCGCACTTTTTGCTGTCCGCCCTCAGATCTTAAAATTATTGAGGCTAGAGGGCTGCAAATTGGTATGTTGATCATCCACCCTCCAGCCATCAAACATACCAAATTACAGCCCTCTAGCCTCAGTAGTTTTTATTTGATTTAAGGTTAAAATTAGCCATAATCGTGCTTCTGGCAACGATATAGGTGCCAACAACATAGGCCACCACATGACCGTGGCAGAGTTTCATGAGCCGCGGCTAAGAGTTTCATGGGCTGCGGCTGAAAGTTTCATACAGCATTATACGGTGTACAGAAAATTCGATTGCGCCGAAGAAACTTCGGCGCATTTTATATTGTTTATTATTCGCATTGTGCAGGATAAGGGTCTCGAATTCCTTTCATATAGCAACTTTCTTCTCAGTGAATTTAGTTTCCAAACAAACTTATGTCAAGACGAAATCAGATTCTCCGTAACGCACAGATTTCGCGGCGGGAATCATGGTGATTGAGTCTTCACAGTCGTTCATGGTCACTGTTCGTCTATTTTTATTGACCGCTGATACGTCTAAATAAAAGTAAACCTAAGCAAACAGAGGTACTTCATTTGGTGCTACTTTGCCTTGTTATCTACGCGTCACCTCCCAGGTGCTAGTACTAAACATGGCGGAAGCTCAATGGGAAGCCTTGTTTAGTACTAGCCCCTAGGGGATCAAAGTACTATATACACCCCTTTCTATATTGTGTGGTCGACATATTATATTAATAAACGATATCTTTGATCCCCGAGGGGCTAGTACTAAACAAGGCGTCCAACTGAGCTTCCGCCACGTTTAGTACTAGCATCTCGGAGGTGACGCGTAGATAACAAGCCAAAGTACCACCATTCATTTTACGAGAAAAACCAAGTAACTTCTTTTACTCTTGGTTCCAGAAGACATTTTGGGGATAAGGAACTTAACGTCTTATCTTTGACATGAGGACAGTAGTCAGAGGTTCCAGGTGTAATTAAACACCCCCCTCCCACCCCCCCCCAAAAAAACAATCAACAATGAATGAGACCCTTTGGTGTATCTCAGTCATATCCAACAGGTGAAGGAACAGGAGACGTGACTGAAGGCCGGGCAAAGATGGTGTTTCACGAAAGCAAAACAAACAGATAAGTGTCTTCAAAAGTGTCTTTATCTCGTGCCTTAACCTCCATCACAGCTCTAAGGAGTCAGTGGTGCTGACAGAGAC
>NC_089794.1:27878197-27910697 GCF_040412425.1 Macrobrachium rosenbergii | reverse complement strand
GTGCATTTGTTAATATTATATGTATATATATATATATATATATATATATATATATATATATATATATATATATATATATATATTATATATATAGGTATGTAACTATATATATATTTTATATATATATATAGACATATATATATATATATATATATATATATATATATGTGTGTGTGTGTGTATTTATGTATACACTTGAATACTTGTATGCTTTTCCAATCTCTCACACGTAATTAATTCATATATTGAAGCGTTTATAATACAGTTATGTATATTTTCCATTGTTTTCTAAATAAAACATCATATTGACTAATCTACTCTTAAGTTAACCTTCCATGTATAAATGTATCTATACATTTATACACATTCACGTGATTATTATACATTTATACTTTTTATACATTAATACGTGACGACAAGTGTTTGCATAAAAAAGAAAGTATGCAGATTAAATATTCATGTACCTTTAGATTTTTTTATTTTCATATTTTTTATTTTCATACTTTTATATTTTCATACTTTTTTATTTTCTTACTTTTTTTATTTTCATGCTTTTTTATTTTCATACTTTTACATTTTCATACTTTTATATTTTCATACTTTTATATTTTCATACTTTGATCCCCGTGTGACATATCTAAACCTATGACGTGACTCATCTGTCAGTGATGATGTAAATTCATCATAATGATGATGATGATGATGGTAATAATGACGAATTATGATAATGAATACGGCGTTATCTCTGCGAGAAAGAGCGCAAATAAAAAAGGTTCTCTGAAATATGGCATAGTAGTTGCCTGACCTACTTTCTCTCTCTCTCTCTCTCTCTGCCGCAGTTTATGCTTAATTGAGGCGCATAATGCAGTTTATGCCTCTTCTCTCTAATAAGCTCTATTCTCTCTCTCTCTCTCTCTCTCTCTCTCTCTCTCTCTCTCTCTCTCTCTCTCTCTCTCTCTCTCAATGCCGTAACTTATGCTTAGTTGAAGCACATAAAGTCTCTCTCTCTCTCTCTCTCTCTCTCTCTCTCTCTCTCTCTCTCTCTCTCTCTCTCTCTCTCTCTCTCTCTCTCTCTCTCTCTCTCCGCAGTTTATGCTTAGTTGAAGCACATGATAAAGTCTCTCTCTCTCTCTCTCTCTCTCTCTCTCTCTCTCTCTCTCTCTCTCTCTCTCTCTCTCTCTCTCTCTGTCGCAGTTTATGCTTAGTTGGAAAAGCACATAATAGTTGAAGCAATCTCTCTCTCTCTCTCTCTCTCTCTCTCTCTCTCTCTCTCTCTCTCTCTCTCTCTCTCTCTCTCTCTCTTTTTGCCGCAGTTTATGCTTATTTGAAGCACATGATAAAGTCTCTCTCTCTCTCTCTCTCTCTCTCTCTCTCTCTCTCTCTCTCTCTCAGAACCGGAATCTAATTAACTCTACTCTTTTCACCGAGCAGTTGCAACATGAGAGGCGGAACACTAGTTTTTTTTAAAAGGGTCAACGAGAGAAGTATTACAGAGAGAGAGAGAGAGAGAGAGAGAGGGTGGTGGGCAGACAGACCAAAGGACGGAAAGAAAGACTGACAGAGAGACAGAAGGAGAAAGATAGAGTAGAAGGGAATTTCTGGGCATTCAGTAATATCTCTCGTATAAAAATTTTTATCTTTGGGGGTCTACAAACACCATTTGCTCTGTCAATTCTAATTTTTTCTGTCTTCATATTTTTTTGACAGTGACTAGAAGTTACAAGGTACAATGAGCCAACATTGTTCTTAACTCATTGTTCATTATTCTTTACAGCTCATGGTCTTCATTATCGTCGCATAACGAGGTTATGTTTGCTCATTAACATTTACCAACTTATAAAGAAGACAAAGTAAAGATAACAATAAAAGAATATTAATGTACATTCGTATGTATATAATATGTATATATATATATATATATATATATATATATATATATATATATATATATATATATATGAAATATATATATATAAACACACACACATATATATATATATATATATATGCAATATATAATTATCCACGTGCTGTAATTGGCCTGAATATAATAATAATAATAATAATAATAATAATAATAATAATAATAATAATAATAATAATAATAATAATATGCATCTCTCTGCTCTCTCTCTCTCTCTCTCTCTCTCTCTCTCTCTCTCTCTCTCTCTCTATATATATATATATATATATATATATATATATATATATATATATATATATGTGTGTGTGTGTGTGTGTGTGTGTGTGTGTATTGTATAATTGTCCACATGCACGTTCATTCATTTGATTTTCTACTCGTATTGGACTTCTTCTGAATAATAATAATAATAATAATAATAATAATAATAATAATAATAATAATAATAATAATAACAACAATAATAAAAAGAAGACACGCCAAGATACCAAACACAGATATTGAGCGGATCGAAAAGGCTAAAATTGCCAGGACTCATGAGTACATTTTTATTTTCTTTCATTCGTGGAAGATTCGGTGTAATCACAGACCCCCGAAGGGAAAACTTTCGCATTTGATCAAGTTACCATGAGAACGAAGCCACGGCAGCACAGCTATTTGTGGAAAAGGTAGTAATAATAGATCATTCGTTCCCCCCCCCCTCCTTCTCTTCCCCTACCTAGAAACACAAACAGATATGTGTACCACCCCTTTTCTGTCGCACACTTACCACTTTCCAATTCTCCCCTTCCCCTCAAACTTGGAAAACGTAATAAGAGATAGGAGATGGTAAGACATTCTTCCTTCCTCTCTCTCTCTCTCTCTCTCTCTCCCCTACCTCTATCCAGATACATAAATTATTATACACTGCCCCCTTCCCTCTCCCACTACCCATTTTCCAATTCCCTCCCCCAACTTGTGAAATGTAATAAGAGGTGATGAGAGATCCTTCCTCACTCTCTTCTCCCCCTACCTCTATCCAGACATACAAATAGATATATATACTTCCCCCTCCCTCTTCCCCTTCCCCCACTTTCCACGTTCCAATTCTCCCCCACCCCAGTTCCCCCCTTCCCACTTCCCATTTTCAAATTCTCCTCCCCCTCCCCAAGACTTGGAAAATGCAATAATAGAGCCTTCCCTTCCTCTCCCTTCCTACCTAGACACAAACAGATATACTTTCCCCTTCCTTCCTTCCTCCTCTCCCAAACTTCCCCCTCCCACTTCCCACTTTCGAATTCCCTTCCCCTCCCCCATGTCCCCCTTTCCAACCCCCAACCACCAAAAACTCCGAAATCATGAGCTCGACTCTTTATAACCTGCCCAAACAAAAGTGTCGTGACCTAATTGCGAATACTCACAGGTAAAGAACTTGGCGGGGAATTGTGGGAGTGGGGGGGGGCAAGGAAGGTTTTAGAACTTAATTAACTGAAACTTCGGAGCTAAGAAACTCGAGTGGGAATCTGGAAGATCCTCCGCAGATTATTTTTAGGCTGAATTTTGGAGGACGAATTATTCGCCATATTGAAAATGTTGGGGTTCGTGTTTTTTTTTAATCAACATTAATTTTTTTATAGCTTATTTTTAGGAAATTTTGGGAGACGAATTATTCGCCTTATTGATAATGTTGGGGTTCGTGTTTTTTGTTTTGTTTTTATCAACAGTAATTTTTTATATCTTATTTTTTAGGAGATTTTGAGGGACTGATTACTCGCCATATTGAAAATTTGAGTTCTTGTTTTTCTGTTCTTATCAACTTATTAATTTTTTTATATCTTATTTTTAGGAGGTTTTTGGGGACGAATTACTCGCCATATTGAAATTACTGGGTTCTTGTTTTTCAGTTTTTATCAACTTATTAATTTTTTATAGGTTATTTTTGGGAAATTTGGCCGACCAATTATTCGCCATATTGAAAATGTTGGGTCTTTTTTTTTTTTTGTTTCTTTTTCATCAAATTATTATTTTTTTCTTAAGACGAAAATAGCGTACAGTCCTATTGATGTCGATAATTTATTAATGAATTAATTATTTTCTTAGTTTGGGTTTCGAATTATTCACCATATTGAAAAGGTTGTTTGTGTGTTGTGTGTGTGTTTTTTAAATTATTAAATAATTGTTTCTTCAAACAAAAATAGCGTAATCTGTCATTGATGTCTATAACTTATTAATAATTTTTTTTCCTTAAGGTGGAAATAGAGCGATTTTTTATTGGTTGCGTCTGTCTGTTATTTTGATGAAAATGAATGTTCTGTTAAATTGATCTCTCTCTCTCTCTCTCTCTCTCTCTCTCTCTCTCTCTCTCTCGTATGCTTATGGGCCATCAGCTGTCGACATCATGTAAACAGCCATTAAAGCTCCCTCATAACAAAGCTATTCAAGATTCTTCTTACTTCGTTAGTTCCAGGCAATTTGAAGTTTGGAGCGCTCTGCTTCCCAGCCCCAACCCCCCCCCCCCTCTCTCTCTCTCTCTCTCTCTCTCTCCATAGTGGGGTAGTGCCGTCAGTGCACCTCACGCGGTGCACTGTAGGCATTACTTAAGGTTCTTTGCAGTATCCCTTCGGCCCCTAGCTGCAACCCCTTTCATTCCTTTTACTGTACCTCCATTCTTTTTCTCTCTCTCCCATCTTGCTATCCACCCTCTCCTAACACTTGTTTCTTAGTGTAACTGCGATGTTTAACTCCTGTAACACCTTACAAGCCTTCTAATCTCAGTTCCGTTTCAGCGCTGATGGACTTCATAGTGCTTGGCCTTTGGCCTAAATTCTGTATTCCTCTCTCTCTCTCTCTCTCTCTCTCTCTCTCTCTCTCTCTCTCTCTCTCTCTCTCATCTAAATGCATGCATAACCTTTATCGTCCTTACCAAATTGGACAGAAACACCGTCAGACTTGCCGTGCATAATGAGACTAGGTCTAGGAGTTGGAAAACAGAAAGCAGTTTAATCAGTTTCGCACTAGGTTTAAGATTTGAGAAACAGAAAAGAGTCTGAGTTTCGCACTTGGTCTGAGATTTCTGAAACAGAAAAGAGTCTAAGATTTGGGAAACAGAGAGGAGTTGAATAAGTTTCACACTAGGTCTAAGATTTTGGAAACAAAGAGTCTAAGTTTCACATTGGGTCTAAGATTCTGGAAATAGAAAAGAGTCTTCTAAGTTTCACACTTGGTCTTAGGATTTGGGAAACAGAAAAGAGTCTCTCACACTAGGTCTAAGATTCGGGAAACAGAAGAGAATTTGACTTTCACATTAGTTCTATGATTTAAGCAACAGAAAAGAGTCTAAATTTCATACTAGGTCTTAAGATTTGGGAAACAAGAGAGTTTAATAAGTTTCCATTTAAAGTCTCAATTTGAGACGTAGGCCTAATCAAGGTTGATGGCTCTCGATTTCACAAATCCATAAATCCCACTCAGTATCTCGGTGGTTGGATTTGTGATGCCAGGCTGAGAACATTGATGGGAGTGGTAATATGGCGGCTGCACTGAGACGCCGAGCTGTAGGTCAGAAGTAATGGTAGAGATCTACAGCACTGTATCTGAAGCAGTAACAATATTCTCTCTCTCTCTCTCTCTCTCTCTCTCTCTCTCTCTCTCTCTCTCTCTCTCTGTGTGTCCCAGCAAATCTTGGCATCGCGTCTTTAGTCCCGCGTCAATTACTTTAACGAGGGGTAATCCTTGGAGGAGTTTCCAGAAGTTTAATGTTCTCAAACGAGCAGGAAAATGCCTGTTGATGCATATTTAAAAATGTTATATATATTTTTATAAAAATATATATATATATATATATATATATATATATATATATATATTATATATATTTATATATTACATATATTTGCCTGTAAGAAATCTTGTCTGTCAAATACAAACTAATGTCCATAATGTTTATACACATATACAGTATATATATATATATATATATATATATATATATATATATATATATATATATATATATATATATATATATATATATATATGTGTGTGTGTGTGTGTGTGTGTGTGTGTGTGTTAATATAAGCTCTCAAGTTTGTGTTTGATGTATATGATATTTTATAAGCCAAAGTCGCTGTGTAAATGTGTAAAATTGAGGTGATTATTACTTTGCAATTTATGAAGTTAACTTCACACTTCCACGTCCTTCTCGCATTATCAGTGACTGACTCAACCTCAAGTTTCTACTGATATAGAACATGGCAAATTATAGACACGGTTCCGAGTCTTAGTTTCGAATTACAAGTTATTAACGTAATATTAAGTTGTTCGTGCAGTTTTCTGCGAGAATGTCCTCTGTACAGATGCACAAAACTACTGAATGTGTGCCTGCGTATATGAATTATCCAAACACTCTTCTTCTTCTTCTTCTTCTTCAGAGGAAGGATAAAAAACTCCATATACATCAAGAAAGATCGAGCTGGTTTGTTTAACGATAGGGTTTTTGCTGTTATGACTGATAGCCTGATCTCTCTCTCTCTCTCTCTCTCTCTCTCTCTCTCTCTCTCTCTCTGTGTTATTTTTAGCACCCGATGAAGTAGTGTTCGAGGCCGTGTTATTCCCTTCGCTTCGATAATCTATCTCTCGTGTAAACACGCGGACGTTTGCACTATGGTAACGCCTGTGAGCATGTCACTCACACGCAAAAGCAGACACGCGTGTAAGCATGTGCTCACACGAATGCGTACATGCGTACATACATACGTACACATGCATAATACGTACATAGTTTCAGCTGCATCATGTGATGTACCCTCGCAGAAGCAGATTGATCAGCTGGGCGTCAGCCTCCTCTGATTGACTCTGTCTGTTATTTCTCATGTTCTGCTGTGGTGTTTTATTTATTTATCTGTCTGCCTGTCTACTATCTGTCTACTTATTTATCTATACTATATATATATATATATATATATATATATATATATATATATATATATATATATATATATATATATAAATTATATATATATCGGAATATATAAATATATTACAAATATAAATATGTATATATACATATATGTGTGTGTGTGTGTTTGTGTGTGTGTGCGTGTATGTAAGATATCTTTGTGCTTTTATGCACAATCACATAAATCGTATATAAAGTATGACAGTATGGGAACAATCATAAGGATATATATTAAGAACATTTCAGACCTGAAAGTTAAAAAAGTATAAAAGCAATTACAACTTTAGGCAACAGACATTTCGCAGTGCATCGATCTAATATGCACTGTCGATTTTAAACCATAGCATGACATCGTCGTAATCGTCCTCGAATCACGGAAAATGATAGTTCTTGGAATCTTGGCACGAAGCGCATATCCAGTTTCCTGAAATCCCAGATTCAAACGCTGCATTGTCAAGAGAAAACAAATACTAGGCAATACTAGGTATTATAACCGGTTTAATAGTTGGCCAGTCTCTGTAAATACTAACTATTATAACTTGTTTACAGTTGGTCAATCTTTGTAAATACTAAGTATTATAACCTGTTTATAGTTGGTCAAGTATTATAACCGGTTTTACAGTTGGCCAGCCTCTGTAAATACCAAGTATTATAACCGGTTTACAGTTTTTTCCAGTCTTTAAATGCCTTGTATTATAGCCGGTTTACAGTTGGTCAGTATCTGTAAATACTAAGTATTATAACCGGTTTTACAGTCACCCAGTCTTTGTAAATACCCAGTATTATAGCCGGTTTGAATACTAAGTATTATAACCGGTTTTAGTTGGCCAGTCTCCGTAAATACTAAGTATTATAACCGGTTTACAATTGGCCAGTCTCTGCAAATACCAAATTTCTCTGTAAATACCAAGTATTATAAACAGTTCACAGTCAACCAGTCCCTGTAAACACCAAGTATTATAACCAGTTCACAGTGGGCCAGTCTCTGTACGATACCTTAGATCTAAGGAACGTAACTTGTTTGTCTCTTTGCACGATACTCTTCGTAAGACGCAGTTCCTCGGCATTCGATACACGTACTTACTTACCTACCCACCAACCTCCTCCCCCCACCAGCACCGCCAGTGCTCTAACTGGTAAGAGGATTTATTTCCATGGTAATTGAGACCCCTTTGCAACCCACACCTCACTGAGAGAAAGAGACAGAGATGGAGAGAATAGAGAGAGAGAGAGGGAGAAAGGGTGTATCAAGAGAGAGACAAGTGTAATTCTGTTTTGCAACGCTTGGGTTGAATGCGTAGACTGGAATGGGTGTAAATGAATAATAGGTTTTAATTGATTTTCATGTTCTTGGGTAAAGTAACATTTTAGTAGAGAAGTGGTGAATAATGAGAGAGAGAGAGAGAGAGAGAGAGAGAGAGAGAGAGAGAGAGAGAGAGGTGCAATTGTACTTTGCAATACGTAAGCGTGAATAACACTCTGGCTGAGAAGGAATATTTTTTTTATTACGCAACTCCTTTTCTTCTCTTTTATCACGTCTTTTACCTTATTCTTTTTCATCATTTTAGTATCTCTCTCTCTCGCCTAACCCTTTTTCTCCCTACTTTACTGAAAGGAGTTTCTTCCTTGTATATATCTCTCTCTTTCAACCTATTGCTAAAGAGTGAATCTTTTTTAACTCGTGATTAATTTAAATCTTTCCTTTCCATCAGTTTGTCCTGTTCTTCTTTCTTTGAATTTTCTATCTACGTTATTCTTCACCCCTCGTTTTTATCATCCCATTCTTTACACTTCCTTTCCCTGGCAAGTTTCCATTTATTATTTTTAAATGTTTAAGTACTGGATGTCTTCATCCATTTTTCCTTCTGTCCTTTCAGAGAGTCCGTTTTCTCTCTCTCTCTCTCTCTCTCTCTCTCTCTCTCTCTCTCTCTCTCTCTCTCTCTCTCTTCGTTGTAGCTTAATTTTCCCTTGTTTGAAATCTTCTTTAGTAACTGCTTTTCACTTTTTCAATGTTCTTTCCTTGTGTTGTTATTATTCTTATTTTCCCATTTATCGTTCTCCCAAACCACTCTTTTTTACTAACGCATTTCCTCATCTGTTATCAAGCCTTTCTTTCTTCCCGTTCACATGCTATCTTTTTGTTTACGTGTTGTTATTGCTCAGCACCTGAGGTATTTACAAGTAAGAGCCCGTGCTGCCTCCCCCCCAAAAAAAAAGAAAAAACATTCCCACCATCTTCATATAACAACATCTTAGAAGAAAGTGTTTCGGGTTTCAGTTAGTAATAATAATAATAATAATAATAATAATAATAATAATAATAATAGTTCTTTTTATAGAGGGAATAAAAAAAACAGCCAGAATAATTATAAGTGTTTAATTAATAATAGTTCTTTTAATATAAGGGAATAATAAAAAACAGCCAGATTAAAAAAATAACAGCAAATAATATAGCAGAGTGGTTTATAGTTCCATTAATAATAATAATAATAATAATAATAATAATAATAATAATAATAATAATAATAATAATAAATCTTTTTATGGAGTGAATAAAAAAAAATACTGCCACCATCTTCAAATAATAGCTGCACAGCAGATGGTTTTACAGTTCCGTTAATAATAATAATAATAATAATAATAATAATAATAATAATAATTTAATATTTCTTTCTATGGAGGGGAATCTTCTCTCTTGTACTTAACCTTGAGTTTCGGGTAAAATTATGGGGCCTCTTTGGGAAGAGGCTGAACTGCGTCGTTTTCCGCCTCCGATTCCGTCGTCGCCTCCCTAATTTTTGCGCTGATTTATTGTCTCAGAGAGAAGAGAGAGAGAGAGAGAGAGAGAGAGAGAGAGAGAGAGAGAGAGAGTATCAGATTTATCATAAAGAGAACATTGATATGGTGCCTGTATACGCGTGTGATTCACATACAGCACACACACATACACTTGTTTTCAAGTGCACTGAGACAGACAGACACGTCCATATAATGTATATATACAGTATATATATGTATATATATATATATATATATATATATATATATATATATATATATATATATATATATATATATATATTATTTTGGTACCGCCCTGGTCTTTCATTTGAGAGACCAGGGTTCCATCCTGACGTCAGTAATATATATATGTGTGTGTGCGTGTTTGTATGTGTGTGTCCCTATATCTGTGTCAGTGTCTGAATGTGTGTATGTGTGTGTGTGTGTGTGTGAGAGAGAGAGAGAGAGAGAGAGAGAGAGAGAGAGGGGGGAGGGACGCGCAGTGGGGTGAAGGGAAGCCAAAACGTTCAAAGAAAGAATCTCTTGAGTAACAAGAATATTTCTGAGGGAAGACGAAATTCGTCAGGCACTCAGACAGAATAGGAAGAAAATGACAGAAAAACTGACAGAAAAGTATTATAAGGGAAGCATAAAACGAAACAAAGTATGGAAATGTGATAACAGAAATAAATATATATCTGCATATATAAGGAACGTAGATTCTCTTATTTTTTCCTTCCGTTACTCGTCTTTGGACTCTTCTTCCAACTTCTGTTTTCCCCCAACTTGTAGTCTCTCTTGCTTTCGAGTCTCTATTCTATGATTCTCTTTATTATGAAGTCAATTTGCCAAATTCCCTGCATTGGGGTAGTGCCGCCAGTGTACCACACGTTGTGCACTGTAGTCATTACTTAAGGTTCTTTGCAGCGTGCCTTCGGTCCCTAGCTGCAACCCCTGTCGTTCCTTTTACTGTACCTCCTTTCATATTCTCTTTCTTCCATCTTACTTTCCACCCTCTCCTAACAATTGATTCATAGTGCAGCTGCTTTGAGGTTTTCTTCCTGTTACACCTTTCAAACCTTTTACTGTCACTTTCCGTCTCAGCACTGAATGACCTCATAGGTCCCAGTGCTTGGCCTTTGGCCTAAATTCTGTATTCAATTCATTTCAATTTGCCAAATTGTCAAGCACGAAAAAACCGTCTAAATTGGAATTTGAAAGCTTTGATAACACACAATAGTCTACATCCCCACATTTATTGCACATGCAACAATACCATTTCACATTGTCGAGAAATAATGAAATTTACCCAGATATACAGAAACATCATTGAGAACAAATATAGAAAAATGATGTTTATGTATAAAGAGATTACATATAGATATATATGTATATGTATATAAATACATATGTCAGTAATTAAAATATTGTAATATTTATAATTAATATGTCGTTTCAGAGAGAACTAAGGTTTATGCACAAGGATATTTTGCATATTAACGAGATATTTTATATGTTGCATAAAGCTTACTACGACTTAAACTACGAGAGTCTTTCTATAAAAATTAGCGGAAGGATATATTCGTAATGTGCACCGAACGATAACAAATAAGTGCAAATTTGAACGTGTGAGCGTCAGGTCACGTGACATTACGTCATCCTCATCCGCAGGTAGTATGACCTAATACGACCCGTGACCTGGTCTTCACCCCAAGACCCTGTTTTCTTGAACCGTGTTCCTTGTATTTTTGTTCGTTTGTCGCTCGTTTCATTGTTGAGGGCTGTGTTCATTGTCTTTGTGTCTGTCTGTGGCTGTGACCTGTCATCTCTAATTCATTATCATCATCATCATCATTCACATTATTATCATTATTATCATCATCACCCGCATAGAGCCTCTATGTGTAATGCACATTGTTTTTGATGTCATTTACAAATGGAATTTCTTTTTTTAAAATGTTTACTTTTGGCTGATTGTCACACAGTTTTGTTCCAATATTGCACAAAATAATCCTTTTTTGACACTTGTAAGCTCATTCACTGTTTTCTAAATAAATCTTTTGTTTTTTTGTTCGTAGGTGTCACCATTTTTCTGTCATCAATATTCGTAGTAGACTGTTCTTGATTATTCTTGGATCTCTCGCTGTCATGGATGTAGTTTAAAAAAAAAAAAAACACTCAAAAGTAGCCTTTATTTTATTTACAATTCTTGTCCAGTGAGAGGCTCCATCCACGTAGTAGACTGTAAGATGCATTTAACATGTCCTTTGTTTTGCCTGTTCACTTTTGTCTTTTTTTTTAAAAGGTGTCTAATTATGAAGTGTTTTGATTAATTCTTATTTTTTTTTTATTTTTGATCTCAGTCCAAGATGACTTTCATTTTAGTGTGTGTGGTTTCAATTGCAGCTTCCTGGCTGGACTTCCTTATCAGTTCATGATCGATTTGTAAGTGGACGGTCATCAGCTGCCCTTCTACTGCAGTTCACCCATCTCGTGGGATGTTGTATGTTTAAGGCTTGGTTTTATCTATATATATACAAAAATCGCCTCCTCCTCTTCCTCCTCCTCCTCCTCCTCCCCAGTTTTATCTTATTACTTCCCCCAACGTCCCTCTATTTATTATATATATATATATATACATATATACTCCAGGCTTACCCTTCGTAACATTCGCCCGAGTTGATTTTGGCATTCGATAGTTTATTTTTTTCTCCCCTAGGAGTTGAACATTTTCCCCTATTTTTTTCCCTGTAGGGGAAACTATTTTTCCCCCCCTCGTGTGCTTCTCTGCCATACGTATTTTTTGTGCATTTATTCTAAGTCCAGCAGCTCTGACTTGTTGCAGTATTTTCCCATCCCCACAAGTCCTGCGTTCATGTGAAGCTTTGTTTTTCTCTTCTCTCTCTCTCTCTCTCTCTCTCTCTCTCTCTCTCTCTCTCTCTCTCTCTCTCTATGCTATTGTAATGCTTTTACCAATCTGGAAATCCAGTGTTTAGTGACTGCTCATGAATTCTTTGCTCATGAATTCTTTGAAACAATCTTCTAAGAAGGCTTCCATCTCTCCACCCAGGCTTCCCACCTTCCTGATCTGGAAACTCCCTCTCTCTATCTACATTCATTTCCTATACTTGGAGTGTAGTTCCTCGTTGGACGGGTGGATATCGTTCTCGGCTAGTACTTTGCTGGGCCTGCGTTCGATTTTCCAGCCGGCCAATGAAGAATTAGAGGAATTTATTTCTGGTGATAGAAATTCATTTCTCGGTATAATGTGGTTCGGATTCCACAATAAGCTGTAGGTCCCGTTGCTAGGTAACCAGTTGGTTCTTAGCCACGTAAAATAAGTCTAATCCTTCGGGCCAGCCCTAGGAGAGGTGTTAAGCAGCTCAGTGGTCTGGTTAAACTGAGGTATACTTTAACTTTATACTTGGATTCTTCACAGTAAGGTAGAAATCATCTGGTAAGTTTATCAGGCCAGGTAGAATTCCACTGTCGAGAAATTTTTGGCAACCAATGTTTCTGGTAATCTCGAAGCACTGCGGTGTCGGTGCCACCTAGGAGTCCACTGTGTATAACCTCAGAAGCCTTGTTATTCTTCAAAACTGTAAATATTCCAGTGTCTGTTTCACTTTGGAGTGTATTGTTGACAGCTTGGGCAGTTTCTGCGTCTGCAGTGAAGTAAATACCCTTCTCACGTCTTTCTCTTAGGAATTTATTGATGGGAATCTTGGGAGTTCTATTTTGGAATCCACTGGGAATGACTTTGCCATCCACATTGCTCTTCGTCAACTTTAAGCATTCCTGTGACAGTTCCACTCAAGAATCCAGTCTGGAAAACTGCCAGCTAGCCTTGTGCCTGGGCTCTCTCTCTCTCTCTCTCTCTCTCTCTCTCTCTCTCTCTCTCTCTCTCTCTCTCTCTCTCTCTCTCTCTCTCTCTCTCCTTGAATTCTTGTTTACTATGCATTTACGATCAACAATCACCAACGTCTGTTCACTACGATTAGTTGGATAATTATTGATCTCTGTCATGTACATTGTATTTCTACTAACTGAATGTTGAAGGGATTGATCTGACACAATGTTGTTCACTCTGTTGGTTGTCAGCAGATATTCTGTATTTTGTGGTTGCTACATTCATGAGTCCCAGTCCAAAACGATTTTGAGTCAGTGGACGTTATGACACGTTTGGTTTCTTATCTGTTTCAAGAACACATCAGCAAGTGCCATGTGAACCAAATTGGCTTTTTCTGCAGTGGCTGAGCTTCGAGCAACTTTGGGGTGCAGATTTTTAACATTTTTCGTGTCAGCAAAATGACTCTTCATGAGACCTTCAGTCAACCTCAGCCTTTCAGAAGATTTCGCTCTTTTGGACGGCTGTAAATAATTTATCACTTTTCGATTATTTCCTCTGATTGGCCTATTACTTGTTTTGACATTAGCTTGCAACGATTTCTTGTGATTAGTCTCCGGTCGACACTTTTCTGCCGTTGGTCTCTGGCAGATGATTTTTATACATATAGCTCTAAAGGACATTTTTTGCCAATGGGAGCTATTATTGATTCAAAAGTACTGGACTCGAGTGCCCTACTTTCTGCTAAAGGATGGAAATATCTTCTGAAAGACTATTTCGGGTCACTCTTGACCAAAGAACCACTGGCGTAAAGTGCAGTGAACCAGTCTACTGAAGCAAAATAGATGGAATTCATTAAAGTATTTATTACCTGATCAACGTCCTCGCCAGAGGTGGATTAAAGCAGACAGTTCCTTTCACTAATCTGTATAGGCGTGGTCTACAGTTGACAGTTTCCTGGGATAGGCCTCTAGCAAACGATTTCACTTCTTTGTACCAGGCAGTTACCTTGCAAATGGTTCCTTGCCTTTTAGCACATGGTCCTCAACCACAAGCCCTGTACCAGACAGTTACCTTGCAGTGGTTCCTTGCCTTTAGCACATGGTCCTCAACCACAAGCCTGACAATCAAACGATTTCATTTCTTCCTTGTACCAGACAGTCACCTTGCAATGGTTCCTTGCCTTTAGCACATGGTCCCCAACACAAGCCACAGAAGCAAGCGATTTCATTTCTTCCTTGTGCCAGACAGTCACCTTGCAGTGGTTCCATGCCTTTAGAACATAGTCCCCAACCACCAGCCACGTGCAGACAAGTTTCCAGAACTAAATTATTACAAAAAAGAGCTGTTTCCCTATACCCCTGGTCTGTGTCACCTACAGAGACATGGCTCACATGAACACGAATACATTCTTTCATACCCTTGCTGCTTATTAACGTTTGTTATTAGCGTTTGTTGCTGGTTTGTTGCTGGCTTCTGATTGTCACCTGGCCTCCTGAAAGTCCACAAAGAATGGATGCAGCCATTCGCACTGGACTGATTTTGCCTTTGAATTTGAATGGTGCAGTGAGCATCTGCTAGAACGGAGCGTAGAGAATCTGGCCAGTAATCAGTAAGAACCTTCAATAAAGGTGTTGCGTACTTGAGAATACGATTCTGTGGTAAATTTACTTATTTACTCTGATTGAGTCATTATCTCGTCTTGGTCCCTCACTATGCACCTTGAAGCATGATGCAATGGGCATGTTCCTTTCCACCCTTTCCCCTCGAGAATGTTTCTGGCAAGCAAGTTGGGTGGATTTCCATCTCCCAAGATTTATTTTCTCTCCCCTTTGCCTCTCCCTTACGATTATCTTCTCATTCGACCTTCCACCTTTAGATTCTTTGACCCTTTACTTTGAGAGCCTTGCAGCCATGTACATAATGTAGCTCCCATTCCAGCTGACCCACGACCCAAGCCGTAACAATCCATCTTTATTCATCGTCTTTGTACATATATCATGTGCTTAATCCTCTCTTGCAGCTGTGTTCAGTCTTCATAAGTATGAAGAGGTATTTCACATTTTGATAGAGCACACACACTCCCTGCCCTGCGTGTAGCTTTGGATCTTTGTATTTCTCCAGAAACTGTAACTTTTACCCTCTTAGTTATGATAAGTCTCCCAAGACAGAGTTGGGAAAAAGTCGTACTGGATATGGATCAGATTGCATTAACAGATTTGATTATGGGTCATTTCTCAACTTTGGTTACTGGTGCCAGCAGTAGGTGAGATGAGGTGTGTGTCAGTATAACTGTCATTAGCTGGAAGAGATGTGCATTTAATTGATTATTTGCTTACAGTGGTTCTACTGCTTGAGCTGTAACTAAAGTTAAGAAATCCAGGTCCCTACATCTTGTATATACATATTTATATCTCTTTTACCCTTTACTTAAGGAATGTAGCCCTGAAGTCTCCACTGAAATCAAAAGGTGGCCTTCTAATGAAGATAAATACACCTCCCTCCTTTTCCCCCAACCTTCCTTCCCCTTATCCCAGATCCAAGGCCTCGTTTTTGCCACCTGCAAAATGATAACCAGAAACCCCCCACCCACCCCTTTTCCTTATAAATTGACCCCGGGTCACACCCCCTTCCCACAATATCTTTGGCCTAGAAATTCCAATGTCTCTGGCCTAGAATTCCCCTCCCCCCTTTTTTTTTTTATTCCACGGGGTTGTACTTGTACCGTGGCCGTCTAACCCTTGGTGTGTTATTCTTTCTTCCAGTTTTCTTACGGATATTCCCCTTCTGTTACTCACCGACCTGTAAGTGCACACTTTTTGTCCCTTTCTCCATCACATGCTGCACCACACCCCCATTTTTTAGTCAGTCCTGTTCGTGCTGTGACTGTTTGTTTGTTTGTTTGTTGTTGTGATGTCATCGTTGTTGCTGTACTGGTTTTGTCCTTGTTCATTCAGTGTTCTGTGTTAACAGCGTGTTTGTGTGTGCCTGTTTGTGTGAGTGTGTGTGGAGGGGGTTTGTGTCTTGTACAGAACGCTACCCTCGCACACACATTTCCACCCACTACAACCATCCCAATTAGGACATTCATTTCCCCTACCCCCCCCACCCCAACCCCCTCTACGACTGCACACACGGAGTTGGGGGGGTGGGGCATTTCTAGAGATAGTTTCTGGGTAGTTCCTAGATAACTGGTGCACGCCAATCCTCACGACAGCTAAATCCAAAGGCCTGTGAGACGGTAAAGGCTTTCTTGTGCTGTTAGTTGAAGTTGTTTAACTGATTAGAGCATCTGTGGTAGCTTAAGAATTGACGAGGGAATATATAATTAATGTCACTAGTTTAGAAAAGAGTTAGGAATATAGTTCAAAATTTAATGTCACTAGTTTAGAAAAGAGTTAGCATATTTAGTTCATAGTTCAAATGATTTGGACAACTGTGGTAGTTAAGAATTGACGAGGAATTGTATAATTAGTGTTACTAGTTTAGAAAAGAGTTAGTGTATTTAGTTCATAGTTCAAGTGATTTGGACAACTGTGGTAGCTTAAGAATCGACGAGGGGATGTATAGTCAATGTCACTAGTTTAGAAAAGAGTTAGCATAATGTTCTGACGCAGATGTTGGAGTATCTAGTATTTATATATAATCAGTCAAGTCGTTCACTATTCGTACAGAAAAATCTTCAGTTAGCTTAACTCTGACGGCGAGATTGAACCGAAGTAACATTTTGATAAAAGTCTACTTTTCTAATAAAAGAAAGCTCTAGGCCTGTTTTATGATAGTGTTGAACGAAAACTGAAAAATAAGAAAGGTTATCAGTCGTGCAGCGGAAACTTCAAATTGTTAAAAGATTCTAACCGTTCAATGAAACCCTGATTGTTATGTTAAATGAAAAGTGAATTTGCGTTTCATTATTTTTTTTTTTTTAGATCAGAGAGACATGTCCCAAGTTACAATGTAGGGCTATTTAAGATTAACGAAAGCTACATGACTTGGAAAATGACATTAAATGTGACTTTTCACAACCGAGCCAAGAGAACAGGGATCGTCCGAACAAAATTTACAGCGTTGGTCATACAAGAAAATTTCATTCGTGTATCTTGAAATAGAGAATATTAAAAACATATCAGTCTTGAACTAAAATTGTTGGTGAATTGCTTTATATTGAAGAGTTTCCATAATTAATATGCTTTATGGGTTTCAGATTAGATAGAGAAGAAAAGAAAGACACTTTTGCATATCTAGTTTATACCCTAATGATTGCTTAACTTTCAAAATTTGTATTTGGAGAGAGCGATTGGCTTGCTTCTTAGTATACCTTTTTTTGATATATGAATACTTAGGGCTTTTCAATAAACCTATGCATGGCAGTACAGTAAATATGGTTCTATGCATGATCAGAAAAAGCTTAGATTCCTAAACATTCGCAGATAAAGTAATGCTCTTTCTCTCTCTCTCTCTCTCTCTCTCTAAACATACTGACACAAACTCCCATATATATATATATATATATATATATATATTAATATATATATATATATATATATATATATATATATATATATATATATATATATATATATATATATATATATATATATAGGCATGAGTAACAATCATTTTGAAGTACTATAAATAGAGACTACAGCATGCATTTAATGTTTAGTTCTACTCTTCAGATAACCAACCCATTAAACGCACGTACCAAATCCCCCCTAAGCCTAAACATCATAAAGGCATTTCCTCCCAACTGGGTGTTTAGTCCCTAAACCTACTCACTTCCTCTATCCCACCAAAGACCAGCGTCGCATCAGTTCATTATCTGGGATCCTGTGGTATCCAGCAACCAAATTGGGCACAAAATTTTAAGTTTATTTTTAATATTAGTGGTCAATAGAACGCACGTTAGTTTATCATTGGCTGCATGATACCAGAAGACGCCGGAAAATATGCTGACGTGGTCCCCCACCGCCCACTGTATCTGGCTGCATAGAAAAACGATGTACGATAACTTCCCTCTTAGTATTATCTTACCCATCTGTGCCCCATAGAAACAATATATTCTCCTCCTTTAACCTGTTACAAACTCCTTTTTTTAAACTCATAAAATTCTTACAGAATTCATTCCTCTAACTTTCTTATGACCAAGGCATCCTTAAATTTTTATTTAAGCTCCTAAAGGTTGTAGATGTAGTTTTGATCGGGTAGGTTCATAGACGGGCGCGTTCATTGGCACTTTTTAGCATCTTGCCACAAGACGATGCACAAAACAGCCAGCAATTGACATCAGTCACATCACCAATATTGGTCACACGGTGCAAAAGTTGATGGTCGGAAGATTTTAAAAGGTGCCAGAAACTCGCCCGCGTGACGCCGCTCTCAAGTATGTATGGCAGAATAGGCTGATTAGATGTCCTTTAAATATGATTAGTAATTTTGATGCATCTTGCCATTTTTTTACTCTTTTATTTTGTGCATGAAAATAGCTCACACCTGATGATGTGTTTCAGGTGATAATTCCCATGAAATGTAGAGCAATTGGTAGCTGAAATCAATAGATGGTTTAGTCAAGGTCATTGTCGATGTTAGCAAACCCATGGTACAAGCGACTCGTGTTGCTGATACCGAGTTACCACTATCAAACCAGGTTACGTTTGTATCCTGATGAAAGATCAGCTACAAGACCTGACCGAGAAAGCCCTGACCTGAGATTAAGGTTGCGTCCACATTGTAGTTAAACATGTCACAAACAAATCGCCAACTTATCGCACACACATCGCAAACAGGCTGGATACAAGTCAAGGACTTATCGGTAGTTATAACAACTGTTTCATCCTGTTGTCCAGCATTTGCCAAAAACGTTCGGCCTCCTCTCACAGTCGTCGACTTGTTGTCAACTTGTTCGCGACATGTAAGTGATATGTTGCCGACATGTACATGACATGTACTGCAGCGTGGATGAATTCTGAGTAAGACAATCGTAAACCTGGGCTAAAATTAACTGGTGTTATATTGTACTTCATTGTTCCTTGGTTAAGTCTACCGAAAACCAACGAGTTTTTCCAAAATGTCATTTGTATATTTGTAAATTGTGTAAGAGTTAGATGTTTATACTTTGAAATTTAATGAAGAATTATACGAAATGTCATAGAGCACTAGCGGATCCAGGGTTGGGGGGGGGCACATGGGCACGTCCCCCCCCCCATGGTAAATAATGACAAAATAAGATATTGTAGATTTATTTAGATAATAGTAACGTAAATAAGTATAAAAATGGGAAAAAATAAAAAAAATTCATAGAAATAATAATAAAATTTTGCGAAAATTTTTTATGTATGTATATTATACATACATATATATATGTATGAATTTATGTATATTATATATATATGTATATTTATATGTATATTATGAAAATTGGTGGCCCACCCATAAAATTTTCCTGGATCCGCTTGTGTCATAGAGTGATAGTCGGGAAATATTTCCCTTGATGGTGACTTTGAAGTTTTTTTCTGAAATGTTCTTATGGAGGTCATTGAGAGGATTTGACTTAGTGCTATTTGGCTTAAGGTAAGTTTGATTTATTTCAAGTAACAAACGGATGTTTTTCATCTTTATTAACTACGAAAGAAGTTGGTAAGGCCAATGAATGTTTAACCATTATATTTTATTTAAGGTTGATGTCAATTATGTTACATAAATACACTTTTTGTGGGGATGTGTATATTTTATATATATATATATATATATATATATATATATATATATATATATATATATATATATATATATATATATATATATATATATATATATATATATATATATATATATATATATATATATATATATATATTTATATATATATATATATATATATATATATATATATATAGATTATATATATATATATATATATATATATATATATATATATATATATTTATATATATATATATATATATATATATATATATATATATATGGGGTGTGTATACACATATATATCATTTATATGTATGTGTATATACTTTATATGTATACAAAAAATCAAACATATATAGGCCCCTATATACTGTATATAAGATGACCCAAATAAAAATATATACCATAGACTTACTCCCAAGGTCACAAGATATAAAAAAAAAACAGAACTCGTCAATAAAAAACATAAAAAAACTCGCCAATAATATGGAATCAGATATGGGTTTAAATATGATTTTTATTTTTTTGTACCATTCACCATCACTCACTTCTCTGCTGAGCTGAAAAGATTATCCAGAGATTGATCAGAAACGGATGAGAAGAAACAGAGTAAATGTGTAAAATGACATGTGCCTAAGGTTAGCGAGGCCTTATTCTTAAATTAATTTTCCTTTTACTGTGCCTCCATTCATATTATCTTTCTTCCATCTGGCTATCCACCCTCTCTAACAAGTGTTTCAAAGTGCAACATCGAGGTTTTCCTCCTGTTACACCTTTCAAACCCACCTGCTCTCAATTTCCTTTCCAGCGGTGAATGACCTCTTAGGTCCCAGTGCTTGGCCTTTGCTTAAACTCTATATTCCATTCTTTAAGTTAATTTGCACGATCTCCGAAGATTTCAGATCGTTGCTGTAGCCATGAGAATTGGCTTTGAGATAGACATGAAATTCTCTGTCGTGGTGTAAATTTAGTAATATGTATGGACAACTAGAGGAATATCTAGTAATTATTAGTGCTTGGTTTTAAAATTCATTATTATTATTATTATTATTATTATTATTATTATATATTATTATTATTATTATTATTATTATTATTATTATTGGAGAAACAAATCCACAGTTATGTATATGTATATATATTTAAAGATACATTTAAAGACAGTTTTATCTTTAAATATATGTACTTATACATAAATGTGGATTTGTTTCTTTATTTTAAGACTCATGCTATTATTATTATTATTATTATTATTATTATTATTTTTATTATTATTATTATTATTATTATTATTATTTTCCTTTCTTGTTTTAATTACTACCACATTTCCTGTATTTCAAAGTATCATTAGCGCTGCTCTTAAACATACCAAAAGTCTGGCAGAGAATATACTGTAACTAGAATTGTTAAATGCATCACATCTCCTATAATTGAATCCTAAATGTACATTTGTACCGAACAGAACATCCCTTGAAATTCTAATCCTGTTTACTAACGACCATGAAAGTCCCGTTCAAAAAAAAACAAAACCACTTTAAAATGCGTTCGTTCGATCTTGTCTCCCCCCCCCTTCTAAAAAAAAAAAAAAAAAAACACAGACCAAATTCCTTGGCAGAGATCTCTGCCTTGAATCACGTTGCTTGTTTCACTGCTCGAGAAGGAAGGTCTCCCGAGACAAAATGCTTTATTTACGCCATGTCAGATTGACCTTCGTTTCTATCACGGAGTAGGTAGAAGTAGGTGTGCTCCCAGAGATCTCTGTAAACAGCAGGTCTTGAAACGAGACGCAGATGGCGACCAGTAGTTGTTTCAGAGTCGCGGAAGAAAGCGGCCACTCCATTTTGGCTTCAGAAGCGAAACTGTTCGTTGGGGGTTAAATTTAGACAATGTTTTGCTCGCGATCTTGAAGTTGCCCCTGTAAATCTTTAGAATAAGAGATTATTATTATTATTATTATTATTATTATTATTATTATTATCATTATTATTATTATTATTATTATTATTGAGAAGATGAATCCTATTCTTTTGAAGTATGAATGGCAATCACCACCACAGGGGGCCGTTGACTTGAAATTCAAGCTTCCAAAGAATATATGGTGTTCAATTGAAAGAAGTAACAGATGGTAATAGGAAATGCAAAAAGAAGTGAACAGTTATTAGAAAATAAAAAAAGATAAAGTAACAAATTAATAAATAAATTTGCACAGCATCCTCGGGGAGACTGTTCCACAAAAAAGCTCTCATTAAAATTACGAAAACTTCATCCTGTATCCACGAGGAGAAATCTATTAAAATTCCGATAAGAGACGAACTGGTAAACCTTCATTATCGCATACCATCTGATAAGCCTTAATCCAAAACTCACTCCCCTTATCAAAACAATCTATTACATCATATCAGTCAGTATACCTTCTGTCCCGAAGGGGGGTCGTGCTGCCAGTGCACCTCACGTGGTGCACTGTAGGCATTACTTAAGGGTCTTTGCAGCGTCCCTTCGGCACCTAGCTGCAACGTCTTTCATTCCTTTTACTGTACCTCCGTTCATATTCTCTTTCTTCCATCTGACTTTCCACCCTCTCTAACAATTTTCATAGTGCAGCTGCGAGGCTTACCTCCTCCTACACCTTTCAAAACTTCTTACTGTCAATTTCCCTTTCAGCGCTGAATGACCTCATAAGTCCCAGCGCTTGTCCTCAGGCCTAAATTCTCCATTCTATTCTTCATTATCGCGTACCATCTGATAAGACTTGATCCAAAACTCACTCACTATCCCTTCTGCAACTCGAAAGAATTTTGGGAAATCGCGTGGTCCCAATTTTGGCACGTCAGCAGATTAGGGGAAACCATCAGGAAAAAAAAAAAAGAAATTCCTCCGAATAGAAGTTAATTAAGGCGGTATGTTTTTTTATTTTCCGTTTCTATTAGAAAGACACGCCTTTACTACCAGGGACGTCAATTAGACCGGAGTTTACTCTTCGTTAAATTGAAGGTTACTGTTATTTACTCCACCCGGGGGCTTATAATCTCTTCCACGTTCCTCGTGGGTTTCAAAGAATATTATTTTATATACTAAATATATATTTTAAATATAAAAGTTTTATATATATTTATTTTTTATATGGGTTTTTATCTAGTATCATTCTCGTTTTTTACGTTCATATTTTAACGCTGAATTTTAATAGTGCGGTATGTTATCATTCACTTTTCACTGTCAATGGCATCATTAATTTATATATTTCATCTTCATTGCTGCGCTGAATAATCCTGATGGGTTCCGGCGCTTGTTCTTCAAGACCTAAATTTCATAACCAATCAATCAACCAATCTAAGAACTTTTTCTGATGGCTGGATATTATTATTATTATTATTATTATATATATATATATATATATATATATATATATATATATATATATATATATATATATATCTAGGTCAGTAATGAGAGACTGCTAGTGGTAAACACTAAAGGTTGTTCTATTGAAATATCTATTACAGTAAAATAAGAGAGAGAGGGGGGGAAGAGAATGGGGGAGGGCTTACCCATGATCCATCAGTCAGGGTTTGAATGTAACACAGACCACCGCCTTATTAATTCTCTGAAGCCACCGTATTTCAGGAGATTTATTTTATGTGTATATATATATATATATATATATATATATATATATATATATATATATATATATATATATATATATATATATATATATACATATAATATATATATACATATATGTTTATATACATACATATATGTACATACATATATATATTAAGCAGAATTCTCCTGCAACGTAAACCAAATTCACATTAGAATTCAGGGATTTAAAAAACTTCAGAAATCATGCGACCACATTCTCTCTCTCTCTCTCTCTCTCTCTCTCTCTCTCTCTCTCTCTCTCTCTCTCTCTCTCTCTCTCTCTCTCTCTCTCTCTCACTTTGGAGATGTTGGCACTGTGCCCAGGATCGCCAGAAGACTCTCGGGATTCTGAGTGGCGTTGCGAATCTTCGGGGCAGTGACTTGCTTGTCCTTCCGTGGATGTTTTTTTTTTAACCCTCTGATGCCCAGCTTTGGCATTCTCTCCTTGCCTCGTTTTTCGTAACTTGCGATGTCACGATTTCTGTGGTGCTGTTACTTTTACCGGGATTTAGGCATTTGTCCTCTCTCTCTCTCTCTCTCTCTCTCTCTCTCTCTCTCTCTCTCTCTCTCTCTCTCTCTCTCTCTCTTCTGGTTTAGACTCTCTCTCTCTCTCTCTCTCTCTCTCTCTCTCTCTCTCTCTCTCTGTTCTCTGGTTTAGGACTCTCTCTCTCTCTCTCTCTCTCTCTCTCTCTCTCTCTCTCCTGGTTTCTCTCCTCTCTCGTGGATGTTTTTTTTTCTCTCTCTCTCTCTCTCTTCCTGGTTTAGGACTCTCTCTCTCTCTCTCTCTCTCTCTCTCTCTCTCTCTCTCTCTCTCTCTCTCTCTCTCTCTCTCTCTCTGCGCTTTCCTGGTTTAGGACTCTCTCTCTCTCTCTCTCTCTCTCTCTCTCTCTCTCTCTCTCTCTCTCTCTCTCTCTCTCTCTCTTCCTGGTTTCTGGTTTAGGACTCTCTCTCTCTCTCTCTCTCTCTCTCTCTCTCTCTCTCTCTCTCTCTCTATTTGGTCGTGGCTGCTGCATTAAAAATTGCGTGTGCTGAAAGCTATTTCATATTTTCGTAATTTGTGGTCAAATTACAAATAATAATTTCTCGATGCAAAGGAATGTTAAAAAAATATTAACAAACCCTGTTTTCAAAGTGTATTCTCTTTTTCGAAGCCATGATATACATTGCATTTATTCTAAAGCTTAATAAATTTGTTATTCCTAGTAAAAGGAATATTTAGTGGAATATTTAATTATTCCATTTTTCATGAAAGTATCTGTTAAAAACTCGAAAATATCGACTTGTTCGATGCGATAAGAATATTGAGAATACCTACAATGATAACCGAGCTATTGTGGTCAAAAAGTACAGGGGAAGTTAATGGAAGATTTTTAAATGTGGACCGTAATATTCAGTAAGGATAAATTTTTCGAAAACTTGTCCTTCCGAAAATCTCTAATTTTTTTAATTTTTTATATGTTTTATATTTATTTATTTATCTTTGTATTTATTTATTGTTTGCCGTTTTTATGATGAAATAATTCTCGTCAAAGTACAGAAAACGAATATTACTGGAACACCTTCTGTTATTTTATGCAAAGGGATTTGTCAATACCAAACAACCTATCGTCCTCCTCTCTCTCTCTCTCTCTCTCTCTCTCTCTCTCTCTCTCTCTCTCTCTCTCTCTCTCTCTCTCTCTGTGCGCTTTCCTGGTTTAGGACTTTTCCTCTCTCTCTCTCTCTCTCTCTCTCTCTCTCTCTCTCTCTCTCTCTCTGTCTTCGTATCACACGAATAACTAGAATATTTATTTCTGTAAACCCAAATAAGCACTCTCATTCTCTTCCATCCTCGGACAGTCAACACTTAAAATCGCCAAAGTAGGGGGTTAGTGCCGTCAGTGCACCTCACGCGGTGCACTGTAGGCATTAGTTAAGGTTCTTTGCAGCGTCCCTTCGGCCCGTGGTTGCAACTGCAACCTCTTTCATCCCTTTTACTGTACCTCTATTCATATTATCTTTCTTCCATCTTACTTTCCACCTTCTCAAACAATACTTCATAATGCAACTGAGAAGTTTTCCTCCTGTTACACCTTTCAAACCTCTCCGTTTCCATTTCAGCGTAGAATGACCTCGTAGGTCCCAGCGCTTGGCCTTTGCCCTAAATTCTATATTCCGTTCCACTTAAAATCACAGTAAATTCACAGCTTTTTCTCCAGCCACACTCCTGAATGATCAAAGGATTAAACATTTGTTTATTTTCGATCTTCCCGAGACGCAGCCGCTCTTTGTCCTTACAAATTTTTATTATTCGGATCTTTCACTGTGGCGTCACCGGTTAGCCGAGATGTAACCGAGTACCGGACCTTTCCCTGAAAAAAGCGGGACGCCGTATCTTGAAAACCAGCCACAGAATTTTCTTGAAAATAATCCCATTATGTTTCCCACACCTAAATTATCTCGGAGGAACTTATTCAAACTTATCTAACCCAGCCTAACCTAACCAAACCTAGGGGCATGGCAAAAACACCGGGGCTGGTGCAGTACTAGCATATTTCTCAGCCATTTGCCACCGGGGACGAATCTTGCCTCCAAACGAGAAATCCGAAATGTCTGTTTTGTTTACGTTTTCGTGACATATTACACGAGTTTTTCACTTTGACAGTGTAAATTCAGTGCTCTAAATAAGAAATCCAATTTTTTTTAAATAACGTTATTGTGTGATATTTCATGAGTTTTTCACCTTGACAGCGTAAATTAAATTTTCCAGACGAGAAATCCATAACTGTTTTTAATAACGTTTTTGCGGCATACTTCATGAGTTCTTCACATTGGCAATGTAAATTCAGTTCTTTAAATGAGAAATCCAAAACTTTTTTTCAATTACGTTTTTGTGATTATATCACGAGTTTTTCAGTTTGACAGTGTAAATTAAGTTCTCTAAATGAGGAATCCAGAACGTTTTTTTAAATTATTTTTAATTACGTTTTCAACTTTGTAAATTCAGCTCCTGACTCGCGTGGAAACTGAATCGTCGCCACCTGAGAGAACGTAGAGATATTTCACCTGATAACCTGACTGGAGAGAAAACTGGATAACAAAAAGCGTCCTTTTCGAAACAAACGTTCTTCAGGGCAAGCAACGTTTGAAAGGAACTCTCTCTCTCTCTCTCTCTCTCTCTCTCTCTCTCTCTCTCTCTCTCTCTCTCTCTCTCTCTCTCTCCCTTGATTGCATTCGACTGCAAACATTCCGAGAAGCATTTTCATTTAAGACTTTGGTTCAGTGCCCCTGAGGGTATCCTAAGTTTTCCTGTTGTTTGCTTTCGTTTTTAGTTTTCTGTAAAAGAAAACTATTGTGTCGGCTTTGTCTGTCCGTCCGCACTCTATTCTGTCCGCACTTTTTCTGTCCGCCCTCAGATCTTGAAAACTACTAAGGCTAGAGGGCTGCAAATTGATATGTTGATCATCCACCCTCCAATCATCAAACATACCAAATTGTAGCCCTCTATCCTCAGTAGTTTTTATTTTCTTTAAGGTTAAATTTAGCCGTAACAGTGCTTCTGGCAACGTTACAGGACAGGCCACCACCGGACCGTGGTTAAAGTTTCATGGGCCGCGGCTCTAACAGCATTATACCGAGACCACCGAAAGATAGATCTGTTTTCGGTGGCCTTGATTATACGCTGAAGCGGCTGTACAGAAAACTCGACTGGCCCGAAGAAACTTTGGCGCAATTGTTACTTGTTATTTAATGTTTCTCTCTGTTGCAAACTTCGTATTCTAACTTGTGATATTGTATAAGAAGCCGTCTCTGACTTCAAGATTAAACATACCAATTCTCGACCTTGAGTGAGAAGTTGGAGAAGTTGGAGAGGTAAAAAATTAGAATTAAAAATTATTAAAAAAAAAATAACTGAATTAACAGAGAAGCGAAGACTTGGTGGAACAACGGAGAGTAATCACGGAGAAATGAAAAATTTGATAGATTAAATTGCCACAGTGAATTGAAACTATTTCAAGAATGTGTTCACGATAAAGTTGGTTTTTACGAAGTTTGAAGAGGTGGGTAAAGTGATTCAGAATCGATACTAATAAACGAGTTATTAATGCAGCAACTGAGCCCCGTAGGGGGTTAGTGCCGTCAATGCACCTCTTGCGGTGCACTGTAGGCATTACTTAAGGTTCTTTGCAGCGTGCCTCGGTCCTTGCTGCAACCCCATTCGTTCATTTTACTGTACCGCCTTCCATATTCTCTTCCTTCCAACTTACTTTCCACCCTCTCCTAACAATTGATTCTTAGTGCAACTGCTAAGAGGTTTTTCCTGTTACACCTTTCAAACCTTTTTACTGTCCATTTCCGTTTCAGCCCTGAATGACCTCATAGGTCCCAGTGCTTGGCCTTTGGCCTAAATTCTATATTCAATTCAATTCAGTAAAGGAACTGAGAATCATTATGGATAATGAAAAGATGGACACAGAAACTAATAATAAAAATCAGTTTAATTATCGTACGGTTGTTAGTTAACAAAGAAGATTAAAGAATTCCCGGAAGATTTACCAGTGGCGGGCATTAGACGTCTACGAGACACATAAAGCAAGGTCTAAATCCTAGTTAATTGGCTCTGCAGCCTCCGAGCGGTCCTCTTTGAAACCTGGGCCAATTCGAACCACCTTTTCGGAGGTTGCTTGAGAAACGAAAACCTCGTAAGCAGATTTGGCATAGGAATCGGTCTTTAATTAATTGTATCTTCGAAAGCAATCATTGGGGAGATATTGATAATTATCTTGAAGCTTATTTGCTATTTAATTTCTTGGATGGCTTGAATTTATTTTACTGTTTAATTTCTTGGATGGTTTGAATTTATTTGTCGCTTTCATTTCTTGGATAGTTTGAATTTATTTGTCGCTTTCATTTCTTGGATGGCTTGAATTTATTTTTTGTTTAATTTCTTGGATGATTTGAATTTATTTTTCTATTTAATTTCCTGGATGTTTTAAATTTATTTTTCTATTTTCTTGGATGGTTTGAATTTATTTTTCTATTAATTTCTTGGATAGTTTGAATTTATTCACTTTAATTTCTTAGATGGTTTGAATTTATTTTTATGTATAATTTCTTGGATGGTTTGAATTTATTCACTATTTAATTTCTTATATGATTTGAATTTATTTTTCTTTTTAATTTCTTGGATGGTTTGAATTTATTCACTACTTAATATCTTGAATGAATTTTTTTTAGCGAACTCATTATTTTAGAAGACTATAAGAAGCTGTTTTCCCTTATTCTCTCTCTCTCTCTCTCTCTCTCTCTCTCTCTCTCTCTCTCTCTCTCTCTCTCTCTCTCTCTCTCTCTCTCTCTCTCTCTAAAAGACAGTAACTTCATGTTCTCTCGGTCTCTCTCTAAAAGAAAGTAACTACATTTTTCTCTCTCTCTCTCTCTTAAAGAAAGTATCTCTCTCTCAAAGAAAGTAACCCAAGTCTCTCGGTCTCTCTCTAAAAGAAAGTAACTCTCATTTCTCTCTCTCTCTCATTTTTCTTCTTTAAAAGAAAAGTCCCATTTCTCTCTCAAAGAAAGTAACCTCTAAAAGAAGTAATTTCATGTTCTCTTGGTCTCCTCTAAAAAAAAGTAATTTTTCTCTCTCTCTCTTAAAGAAAGTATCTCTCTCTCTCTCCCAAGTCTCTCTCTCTAACCTCTCTCTCTCTCTCTCTCTCTCTCTCTCTCTCTCTCTCTCTAAAAGAAATTTTCTCTTTATGTTCTCCCTATCTCTCCTAAAAGAAAATATCTCTCTCTCTAAAGGAAAGTAACCCAACTCTCTCACTCTCCCTCTAAAAAGAAAGTAACCCCGATCTCTCTCTCTCTCTCTCTCTCTCTCTCTCTCTCTCTCTCTCTCTCTCTCTCTCTCTCTCTCTCTCTCTCTCTCTCAGTGTTCGAAAAGAGTTTCCCCCATATTATGCAACTAATCCCTCCATGATGACACAGTTAAAGATGGCGCCTGTTTTGTAGCGGGTTATTTGCTGTCCCAGTTTCCTGAATAAATTAGGTTAGTGGCCTGGATTGGATGGTATTTATTCCTCTTTTGCTTTTAGAGCTTATTTCCTTTGATAGAATTACTGTTTTTTTGTGTATAATTTTGTTTGAAATGTAAAATTACTTTTTTTTTATAGAATTTTGTTTCTTTGATGGAATTACTGTTTTGTATATAATTTTTCCTCGGAACTTTGATTCGTATAGAAATTATATAACAAATTGTAGGCGCCCCTAGGTTTTCAAGTTCTTTAATGCCCTTCACTTGAGTAGTTATTTCCAAATGAGGCGCTTTCGTATATACTCGTGAGTGGTCGTATGTGTATATGTATATGTATATATATATATATATATATATATATATATATATATATAAATATACAGTACAGTATATATATGTATACATACATATATATATGTGTGTATATATATATATATACACACACACATAATACATGCATACTTACATAAACACACGTACTAATATATATGCATATTTGAATGCGTACACATCCATATAGCATTTACCCATCTAATATAGGTCAAGTAAGCCACCGAAGAAATTCACAAGGACCCAAATAACATTGTAAGAATTTCTGTCATGTCAAGGCCAAAAGACCCTCTGTCTCTCTTGGTCAAAGTCCCCCCAATCCCTTCCCCTCCTCCCTCCTCTCTCCCTCTTCCTCCTCCCTCCTCCTCCTCCTCCTCCTCCTCCTCCTCCCTCCTCCTCCTCCTCCTCCTCCTCCTCCTCCTCCTCCAGAAATCACGACCCTGCTCCCAAGAGGCTCTGTCGGCATTCCAGACTGATACATATTTAAGATGGGGGTGAGAAGCAGGCCTTTAATGAAGGGGAAGGGTGTAGGGGGGGGGCGGGTTTTAGACAGGGTAGGGGTGGGGAGAGAGTTGAGTTGCCACCCAACACCATTTATTTCTCGTGACGTCAGCGCGAGAATATATAGTCATTTAATTCCTACGTGATTTAAATTACCTGTTCCCCTTTCACCTGTATTTTGCCTACCGTTCGTCGACTGTCCTTTAGGAATTCGCAGGTGGTATTTTGATGATGTTGTGGAGCGCAGACAATAATGAACAAGTAAAAAATGCAATCGAGTTTTCTGTACATCGTATAATCAACGCCACCGGAAATGGATCTATCTTTCGGTGGTCTCGGTATAATGCTGTATGAGCCGCGGCCCATGAAACTTTAACCACGGTCCGGTGGTGACTTATCCTATATCGTTGCCAGAAGCACGATCATGGCTAACTTTAGCCTTAAATAAAATCAAAACAATTGATGCTAGAGGGCTGCAATTTGGTATGTTTGATGATTGGAGGGTGGATGACCAACATGACAATTTGCAGCCCTCTAGCCTCAGTAGTTTTTAAGATCTGAGGGCGGACAGAAAAAGTGGGGACACTGTATAAAGTGAGGACGGACAGACAAAGCCGGCACAATAGTTTTCTCTTACAGAAAACTAAAAACGAAGCGATAATGGAGAAATATACCGTAAATGTAAAAAGAAATAAAAGGACACCGCACTAAGGATCCACTTCATCATCATTAAAGAAGAATGATGAGGAATTTCCTTATAATTTGTCTTTTTTGTTTATTAATTCGTCCTTTATTTTTTTCTGTTAACTGATCTCTTCTTTCTTTATTTTCTGTTATCTTCTGTAACCTACTTCAGTTGAACACCATAATATTCTTTGGAAGTTTGAATTTCAAGACAGTGGCTCCTGCAGCCATGTTTCATATGAACAAGGGTTCGTCTTCTGAGTAATAATAATAATAATAATAATAATAATGATAATAAATAATAATAATAATAGTCCTTAAATTTTGCCCCTTTTTATTGAATAAAAACTTTTACTTTTTTTTAGATTACCTTTAAATTACTTTTTTTTATTGTTTGTATTTTTTTTTTATTTACTCTTTTATACATTAAAGGGTTTGGTTTGCTTTTGATTTAATTTTATATTGCAAATGCCTAAGATTACACATGTTTTGATATTACTTAATGTATCTGTGATTAAATCACTGATTTTTATGGTATATTTCAGTGATAAAAGTCTATTTTTGTTTGTTACTTTTTTGTAATAGTACATTTTTCTCTTTTATTGTGTAATGGAATCTGGTAATTTCAGAAAATTGAACCCAGTGGATGGGGCCGGTTAGTGCCGCCACTGCACCTCACGCGGTGCACTGTAGGCATTACTTAAGGTTCTGTGCAGCGTCTCCTCGACCCCTAGCTACAACCCCATTATTTTTTTTTTTTTTTACTGTAACTCCGTTCATATTCTCTTTCTTCCATCTTACTTTCCACCCTTTTCTAACAGTCGTTTCATAGGTTTTCCTCCTTCTACACCTTTCAAACCTTTTTACTCTCAATTTACGTTTCAGCGCTGAGTGACCTCATAGGTCCCAGTGCTTGGCCTTTGGCTCAAATTCTTTATTCCGTTCTGTTCAGAAAATGTCACTGATTATATTAATATTCAGTGATTATTTTTGGATGCGATATATTTACAAAACGGTGCAAGAGCATAACGTTGATTTCACTGGTAATGTAATTATAATGTAATCGCCATGCAGCGTAATTAGGGCAATGTAATTATCTCGATGAAAATAACGCGATGTATAACAAAACAGGACGCCCGCATTATTACT
>NC_089794.1:27858197-27873197 GCF_040412425.1 Macrobrachium rosenbergii | reverse complement strand
GCGCCAAATGTTTACTTTTATTTTTTTTTTTAGATGGTGTGTGTTCTCTCTCTCTCACGCGCATGCGCGGTGACTCCCGTGTAACACGCTACGGGAAATTCCACTTAGGGTTTATTTGGAGCATCTGAGAGGCAGAGATAATTGTTTTATTTTCTTGTAATAGTGAAAGAAAGCACTGGAGTTGATTTGAATTTAACGGTTTCACTCTCTGTTATTTGCCGTTTTCTGTTCAAACGGTCTTAACGGTCTAAGCCACTGGCTGTGCAGAGTTCACAGCAATGCTTTTTAAATCAATATTTCATTTACAGCAAGCTACGACAAGGGTAGTCATTCTGATTTAATTGACGAGTCGTCTCGTTTCTTGTCCGTTGCACTATCAGTTGCTACTCAGTTTCAGCTTATCTATAATAAAATTGAATAGTATTGATTTTGAACTGAGGGAAGTAGGGAAACCGTAATGAATAATATATTTAAATTTCCTCGTTTGTACTCTACCACCACATGCCGTGCTAGAAGTCCACTGACTTCGGCTTAATCCTCCTGTCTGGCTGCTTGGGCCTTGGGGGACTTTTGTAACCCTCCCCTCCCTGCCTAAAACCCTCCCTCATTTCCCCCTCTCCCTCCTGAATGCACCCTTGGCCCCCTGCTCCTCTTGTGGACTCCGATGCTGTGTTCCTTCTTTGACTCCTTCCCCCAACCTCGCCCCGTAAAGGAAACTATCGTAGGGAATTTCCCTAAGTCAGTTAGACCGATGTTCAATAGCAGTTAACTATCATGACTATTGTTCTCGCTTCCCTTCGTTATTTTACTATTAATAATTTATTCCAACCCCAGCCCCTCCCTATTACCCCTGTTACCTATGTAGAAGATGGAGAAGGAACACGAATTTATTGTTACTCATCGTGTGCGATGACTCACTGTCTGTTCCCGCCCCCTAGTTTCTCCTCCCGCCTTCCTCCCTACCCCGACCCTTACAACAGCCGTCCACGGTGAGCCCATAAACCTTTTCCAGTCTAGGAAGGGGAGGGCGCCCATATATCCCCTCAAACATTTGGCCCCCCTTACATCCTCCCTTCACCCCTCCCCAATTCATTCCCCTTTTCCTTAGCTTATTTCCCTTTCTCACTTTTTAACGTTTTATCCCTATCAAGGAAAACCTACAGGTTTCCTTTCCTTCGTTATGCTTCCGGTTTCTGACCCTCCATCGAGTGGTATAACTTTGTTCATGAGCATGAAAGCATGTGCATAGCTGTGTCTGAGCCTGTGTGTGTGTGTGTGTGTGCGTGTGTCTTCATGTTTGGGGAGCAAGGAGGGAGTGATATCATATAGCCATGGAACCAGACCGCAGTACATAGCAGACATGGAGTGTAGCCTGGTCGCCGATCGTCGCGCTTCTTCTTCTTCAATGGACGCGCAGAATTTCGAACCCACGGCGCGACCTTTCCGCTCATCTTGATGATATTATGTCGAAGGGAAGTAGAAGAAGGTGTGAAGTTTACTTTACCTTCTCTAGACGTCGTTGAGGTGATCTTTGACTTATTTTTGTAGTGCCTTACTTAGTGCGAAAGTGATTCTGAAGTTTGAAAAGTCGAGTGCAAATCTGTTTGTCGTGAACTGTTAAGTGTTTAAAGAAAAATATATTGAAACTGAGAATTAACGATTAAAAGCGCATTGTGCATAGGACCCTGAGTACTATAGACGTTGCTTATTGACATTCATGACTAGAAAAACCACGTCTCCTTTATGTATACGTGTGAACTTCCATCTTATGATAGGCCTAATAATTTAGTGAATTTATATTTCTACAATTTATGCTTAATTAGTGATATAAACGCATATAAACAAGCGTATATTTTCCCATAAGAAATAAATACCATGAATTCTGATTTTTGACGACTAAATTTATCATGAAAGTGTATTTAACAATTTTTTTATAACCGTCATAAAGTCAGCTGAAATATCCTCGTGTGTCGAGTGTTATATCTTGCTGAAGACATTTTAAAAATCTGTTTTACCCTGTCATAAATCTGATAGCGTCAGTCACTTGAAGGTTATGGCTATAGATTAAGAGATAAGAGAATTTTATTTTATATATACATACACATATACATACATACATACGTACATGCATTCATACATACATTCATACACACATATATGTATATATATTATTTATATATAAATATAACTATATATATTATATGCACATACATACATATATGCATACAAACTTATATACATACATACATAAGTACATGCATTCATACATACATTCATACACACTCGCAATATAAATTACAAAAGTTCCTTATATACTTTTCATGGATGGGTTATTTATGACCTTTGTAAGTGAACTCATACATACGAGAGTGTTTGACGTGTCATTATGTATTTAAGTATGCGTGTATGAAAGCTGTGTGTGTAATGTCTGTTCAGGTTTGTCAGTTTTGATCAGAACTCCCTTACTTATATTCGCTAAATTGCTTGTATAGATAAATATGAAGTGAAAAAATTTGAAATTAACAAACAAGTAAATACGTACTGAAATACACATCATTTAAGAATTAAAATAAAATTAACGAAAACTGCATGCAAATGTGCTTGAATGTACACGCGCGTGAATGTTTCTGAATGTAAAATGCATGTGCTTGGCTGTCAGTTGCGTGATGGCTGCATGCGTAACGATGTAGTGGTTTTCATGTGAATGCACCATTAAGAAGTCTACGCAGTAATGTCTCGATCTGGAAGTTAAATCAATGTTTTTTTTTTTTTAATGGCGCCAGAGTCGGATCGATTCCTGGTCGTATGTCAGGATTCGTCTGACAATTAAGTGGCCACTTTGTTTCTCCTTGTTATTCGGTGTTATATGGATTCTAAAGTTGATGATGGGTTTGTCGTTTTAAAAAACAAGGAAATACGTGATATCCAAGACTTTTTTTTTTTAAACACTCACAAACACAAACACACACACACACTCCTAGAAGTGTCAACGAGAGATTACCCATTACTCTTGATCGTTTCCGTTTTCTTTCACAGCGTGCAGGAAGCTGCCGCTTTCTTGAAATTTAAATAGTTTAGGATAACTCTTGACCTTTCCGTTTTCTTTCACAAAGTGCAGGAAGCTGCCGCTTTCTTGAAATTCAAAGAGTTCAGGATGACTATAAAGGAAACTATAAAGAGATCCTGCATAATTTTTACGTAAACTCGCTATAAGACGGGCGTACGTGTAAACAGAATAAAAAAAAAAACTAATGTATTTATGTAAAATTTGTAGTTTTTTTTTTTTTTATTCTTGCGTGACTGAGGATTTTCATTTCTAAAGAAATTAAAAATATATATATATATATATATATATATATATATATATATATATATATACATATATATATATATATATATATATATATATATCTGTCGCTATAGTAGCAAAGCTATAGATATCGTATTATTAGTGATTCGTTAATTTTTTAACATTTCAGTATCATAAATATAAAAATATTAACGTTATTTCAATACATTTTTATCATTTCTGTAGCTTTAAAAAAACACAAAGACCTGAATCTCGTTACGGTAGCAAAGCTACAGAGGTATCGTATTATCAATGATTCTTTCATCTTTTAACATTTCAATATCGTAAATATAAAAATATTAACATTATTAACATTTTTATTATTTATATAGCTTTAAAAAAACAAAAAAAAAACCTGAGATGAAAAATTATTCAAGGGAACAAACCATATTCAAGGAAAGTATCGCTCTTTCGCCAGAAGAGTGACTTAACGCAAAAACTGCTATTTTTCAGAAGCAATTTAAAGTTTAAAACTCTCTCAAGTCTCTATGGTGCAATAGTGACATGGCATGCCTTCAAGCGCTTAGTAACAACACAAATAAGACGTTTTTGCCACAATGCGGAACAAAGACCGGGCTATCTGCTGGTATCATTTCTGGTGATAGAAATTCATTTCTCGCTATGATGTGGTTCGGATTCCACAATAAGCTGTAGGTCCCGTTGCTAAGTAACCAATTGATTCTTAGCCGCGTAAAATAAGTCTAATCCTTCCGGCCAGCCCTAGGAGAGCTGTTAATCAGCTCAGTGGTCTGGTAAAACTAAGATATACTTAACTTTAACTCAAACAACACATTTTTTTTGAGTTGTGTCATTCTTCTGGCAAACGAACGATATAATTCATTCAAATATATTTCTCTCTCACCCCCTGAAATATAAGAATACATTCAGTGAAATTAATTTCTTTCACACGCTGAGGAAGGTCATGCTACTATATGCAGACTCAAACCAATTTGTTATGAGATGACAAATAACACTCACATTAAAATGTTCATCACAGATATCTACGCAAATATATTCTGCTTTAGAGAAGCATATAGAATTAGTATATATATCGTAATGACAACTGTAGAAATATATTCGACTTTAGAGGAGTGTATATACACCTAGTATATATACATACATATACATATATATATATATATATATATATATATATATATATATATATATATATATATATATATATATATATATATATATATATATATCATATAGATAACTGCAAAAATTTATTCTGCTTCAGAAAAGCGTATAGACTCAGTATATATATCATACAGATAATTGCAGAAATATATTTAGCTGTAGAGAAATATAAATACTCAATATATTCCGTACGCCCAAACAGCATTACCCCGGCGTGACTAAGCGTACTACCATCTGGCTACGGAGCGAACGCAGGAATTCCTAATTTAGGGAGTGGCACCTACCTTTGTCCACCTTTGACGGAGAGAGAGAGAGAGAGAGAGGTAGGGAAAGGGGAGGGTAGGGAGGCAGAGGGGGGCGGTGGGTGTATAGGCCTTCCCCAGGCGATAAAAGTACAGTAGGCCTACGTGCGGTCCGTAACAGTCTTCTCACGTTAGCTAAAGTGCTTGGCTCTAATTGCTAGGGTGACTGAGGACACAGGAGAGTGCTGAGTAGGAGAGGTGTGTTTTATATATATATATTATATATATATATATATATATATATATATATATATATATATATATATATATATATATATATATATATATATATATAATATATATATAAATATATATATATGTATGTATGTATATACATATTATATATATACATATATATAATATATATACATTTATGAAACATGTATATGTATATATGTATGTGTGTGCGCACGTATTAGTTGACATCTTACACATACGCACACAGAAACATAAAATAAGCTATAAGCCAACGCAAAGAGACCATGGCTTGGAATGGGATAGCACAGAATAGTAGTATAAAGGAAAGTAAGGGGAGAATAAACCGTTGCGATAAAGCAAAGGAAATCTGACAGACTCAAAGAACAGCTCACACCCTCTCGCTCTTGAAGAATGGCGGTGGTTTTGTGAGATTCCCTGGATGACAGAATGAGGCTGAGAATTTTTATAGCTTGGCAGCAACGAAGGCTCTTAAAGAAACAATGAGAAGAGGTGGCCTTGCTGGTGCTTCAAGGCAGCTTGAGATGAGAAGAGACAATCCCCACCCCCGTCCCCCCCTCTCCTCTCTCTCTCTCTCTCTCTCTCTCTCTCTCTCTCTCTCTCTCTCTCTCTCTCTCTCTCAGGCTGAAGGTTATTGGAACCTTGGGCGAGATAGTAAATGCCGGAAATAATAAAGGAAAATAGTAAGGATCAGATAACAGCTCCCAAAATGTTATCTACTGCAAATGACAAATTATTAATACCTAATTATCGTAATGGTCATTATTTACTGAAAATGACAATGATATTATTAGGACTTAATCATCTTAATGGTAAAAAGCTGGACATTTGAAGGCTATGTAAAATCTTGATGTGTCTTCCGAAGTCTTCGGAAAGCTACTATATATAAATATATATCATATATATATATATGTATATATATATATTCTGTGTATATATATACAAATATATATTTAATCCCTCTTCACATTATATGCATTCTGTTCAGTGAATCTTGCCAGGCAATTTCTCGTCTCTTTTGGCTCGAGCAGAAAAATACAAATTTAAATGGCGCCAACCTAATACCTTACACAACCTTTTCCAAGAAAAATGAGCATATTACAAAATGAACCCTTTGAGCTATTTTCAATATACACGAATATTCAAATCAAAGCAGAGAGAGAGAGAGAGAGAGAGAGAGAGAGAGAGAGAGAGAGAGAGAGAGAGAGACTTCCAGCTTAATCCAAAATTCAAATCTTCTTCTACGCCTTCTCTTTCTTCTCCTCCTCGCCCTCTTCTTCTTCTTTTTCTCTTCTTCTTCTTCTTCTTCTTCTTCTTCTTCTTCTTCTTCTTCTTCTTCTTCTTCTTCTTCTTCTTCTTCTTCTTCCATGGCGACAGCAAGGAAACGTGAAATCGACTTTGAGAATTTGCGAGATTGCTTCTCAGAAGAGCACTGCAATCGATGACGGATTTCGAGTCTTAAGAAAGAAATGTTCGTATGTCTTAACAGTAATGGGAGCAATAGATTGCCTAATCCAGGGAAAACAAAAGAAGGAGGGAAGTTCCTATGCTTAGCAGTAGATGGAAAGAAAGCCATATTGCCCAGTCCGTCTTATCCATAATGGAAGCAATAGATCGCCTAATCCAGGAAAACAAATGAAGGATTAAAGTTCCAAAGCTTGGCAGTGTTTAAAAAGAAAGCCGTTATATCCCAATCAGAGGATTGGTGATTATTTTAGTTTGTGGGAAATTGTGTCCTGACGGGTGTTACCTGGTTACCTGAGATAAGGAGGGACATTTACCGTAGCTGAAAGGAGCAGTGACCAAAATAGTACCTTCAGAAAGGAACTGTGGCTTTTTGGCATCTTTTAGCATCTTTCCGTCACAATGGTTTTTTTTTTCAAGAGTAATGTGGCCTTACGCCAGCACAAGCTCTTGATCCAAGAGCAGCCAGACTTTATTCGTGTTTCTGCATACTTTGATCAGAGAGAGAGATAGAGATATCCCTATAGCCGGCCCAAACAAAAGCTCTACCAATCAAGTCTAGCTTTGTGTTGGATTCTGAACCAAATGATTGTTAATATTCTTTTTTTTTACATCCCAAATTCGCCCTTTTGTATTGTTATAGTTATGATAGAGTAAAAAATAGAAAAAAATGAAATAGAACTTAGAGAATAATCTATCATTTAAGTTGACATACGCATGAATATGTGCATGAGAAACAACCATGACAGTCAATATAGATGTTACCTAAGGTCATATGTGTGTGTGTGTGTGTTTGTGAGAGAGAGAGAGAAAAAGAGAGGCATGCATGTGTATATTTGTGTATGTGTGTGTGAGAGAGAGAGAGAGTGTATATGTGTGTGTGTGTGTGTATGAGAGAGAGAGTGAGAGGCAGACAGTGAAACGTGTGTGTGTGTGTGAAAGAGTGTGAGTTTGAGCTTAAGCTGTCAAGTTCTTCCAGTGTGCGAGAGAGAGAGAGAGAGAGAGAGAGAGAGAGAGAGAGAGAGAGAGAGAGAGAGAGAGAGGCAGCGAAACAGACAGAAAAAAAAGAAACTTTTCAGTTTTTGAATGTGAAACAGTTTGGACTTTCTTTTAGGCTAACGTACTTCGGAACGAACAACATAACCATTACATTACAATATCGCGTGCTGGTGTTTTGATTTACATAAACCTCCCCGTGAAACTTTCCTTTGTTTTTCTCCAGTGATATATTTTCACGTTTATATTCTTCCCCCGCGACTTCCTTGTGTTTGTTGGATCACAGAAATGATCAAATGGAAATAAACAATCGAAGGTGATAGTGAATGATTCCACGATGTAAGGTATACTGCAATAACGCTCTGTCGAGGGCAGAGAGGTCATATGAGTGGCTTAGTTATGGACAGTTTCTGGAAATCTGCCTGGAAGAGCTGCTGGAAGAGATAATATAATGGACATGATCAAAATAGCACTGTGATAATACACCGTTTAACGCAAAAGTCAAGCGCCGTAACTTCCGGTTGAAGATCGGACCTGGAATACTGAACCTGGAAAGAAGAATCGTCTGGAAGAGCTGCTGGAAGAGATAATATAATGGAAAAGATCAAAATAGCGCTGTGATAGGTACCTCTTAACGCAGCAGCCAAACGCCATAACTCCCGGTTGAAGATCCGACCTGGAATACTGAACCTGGAAAGAAGAATCGTCTGGAAGAGCTGCTGGAAGAGATAATATAATGGAAAAGATCAAAATAGCGCTGTGATAGGTACCTCTTAATGGCAGCCAAGCCATAACTCGGTTGAAGATCCGACCTGGAATACTGAACCTGGAAAGAGGAATCGTCTGGAAGAGCTGCTGGAAAAGATAATATAATGGACAAGATCAAAATAGCACTGTGATAGGTACCTCTTAGCGCATCGGCCAAACGCCATAACTCCCGGTTGAAGATCCGACCTGGAATACTGAACCTGGAAGAGAAGAAGAAGAGGATGCAGAGAATCCAGCCAACGCCTGGAAGCTCAGCAGACACGCTGGTGCGTCTCAGAGGGGACAGTCGAGACAGCGGGGCATGGGACTGCTTCCTATTGGATCCTCCTCAGCCAATCAGGAGGCGCCGGACGAGCAGCACCTCGGGAGTGGACTACGCCCCAGCCAACAGGTTTTCTACTATTTCAGAGCCGCCAGCTCGCTTAATGGGAGTGCCCCTCGCTGGAAGCGGGCACGCGACCTGCAGGAATGCCCTCCATATTTCCAGGACCGTCGGAGACAGGCTGGGCGCGCCTGATACCCTCATTTCGGTGTGCAGGAAGCCCCTGGAGACAAAAAGACAGGTGACCAAAGTGGGGTTTTGCAAGAGGCTGGCGATGTGCTGTAAGGAGTCGTGTCTCAAGTAAGTCATGCAAGGCGATATTCTTTACCACTGTACTGTAGGTCTCTTGTTCAGGCATAATAATATTACTGTAATTTTTCAGAAGATGAACCCTTATTCATATGGAGCAAACTGACAGAGGCATATTATTATTATTGTTCACAAGATGAACCCTATTCATATGGAACAAGCCCGCCACAGAGGCCGTTGACTTGAATTTCAAGATTCCAAAGAATATGGTGTTCATTTGAAAGAAGTAAGAGAAATATAATAGGAAGTAGGAAATATAACGAGTACAGCAACTGCTCCTCTGGGTAACGAGAGAGATAGAACCATACGGATGGAAGAAGCTACATTTAATAAGAGAACGATATTGTATATTAAAATAGCCTTAATTCTTGTAGACATTCCGTCTCTAGGTAATATCTGTACGTCAGCTCTCGCAGTTTGCTACAGCCCTCAAAGAACTGAAAAGCACTGGCGAGTGGGAAAGACTTCGAATTGTACATGAGGCTGGAATTATGGGAAAGCTAGGGTCCTAGTTTATTATCCTAACCTAACCTAATATACCCTGGGCGTCACTTGTCTTCACTTTACTCTAGAAATCCCGTGGCGCAAATTCCTGAGATGTATGCTAGTATTGCACCAGCCCCGGTTTTTTTGCCATGCCCCAAGGTTAGGTTAGGTTGGGTTGGGTTAGGGTAGGTTGGTTTTGATGCATAATGGGTGATTTGGGTGTGGGAAACATAATGAGATTATTTTCAAGAAAATTCTATTGTTAGTTTTTAAGATGTGGCGTCCCGCTTTATTCGGGGAAAGGTCTTGGTACTCGGTTACATCTCGGGGAAATGCTCCCGGGGCTAAAGGATAAAGGGTAAAGGTATTCTCTAGCTCACCATCGCAACCTAAGTTAACGTATCTTTGGACAATGTTGTTCATTGTTATTGTTCAAACAGAAACCATGAATTACATTAATTTCAGAAGTACAGGTTAGAGAAGAAATTCATTTACGTGTGAGACTTCAGATTTTTGCTTGAATTTTTTTTCTTTTACGTTATCAAACTGGTATTTTCTTTAAAATAGCAAAATAGTGATATAAAAATTTATCTGTATTGCATAAAACAGTGGAAGGAATTTTTTGACTTCTACAAATACTTTCGTGTTAACATGGGAATGTTCTGTGAAAATTCCATATACATATATATATATATATATATATATATATATATATATATATATATATATATATATATATATTTATATATATATATATATATATTTATATATATAGATATGTATAATTATATATATATATATATGAATATATATATATATACATATATATATATATATATATATATATATATATATATATATATATATATATATATATATATATATATATATATATATATATATATGATTGTGTGTGTGTTTATGATTCCATTTATATTTGAATGAATAAATGCCAGACGCAGAAGGCGATATTCATTCGTCGTAAAGCTTCGTTTTGGTCAGTAAATCTTGCATCTGCAATGTGGATGGCACTGCGCTTCATTCTTCACAGCTTTTCACTGAGAGAGAGAGAGAGAGAGAGAGAGAGAGAGAGAGAGAGAGAGAGAGAGAGAGAGAGATTTAGGACACTCGAGGATCGGAGAATCGAGTCCCTTAATACGTAAGAGATTCTTTTGTAGGACGATCCTCGTTTTACATCGAATAAAACTAAATTGTAAGTGTTCCTCCGTTGTCCTCAATATAATTTAGAAGTGAAGGCTGAGCAGAATGTTTTGAGGAAGGAAAATGCAGCTATTATTCTGTTTTATTATATGATGATATTTTCAATGATTTTCTTGTTTACTTTTAATGTTTGTCGACACATGAAGACGTTTTGTCTTATTTATTGTTCTCTCACAAGGTAAAAATGATTTGACCTCTGTGTCTAAAATTATTTTTGGAAGTAATTTTAGATCCAAAATTAGAATTTTTTTAAAGAAATAAAATTCCTGTTTCCTGGAAGTTATTAATTCGCATTTTTATCTGTTAATGGTATTATTAATAATTTTCTTGTTGTTGACTTTTGAATGTTTGAAAATAGTTTTAGATGCAAAATTAGAATTTTTTTTAAAGAAATAAAAAAATTTCCCTTTTCCCGGCAATTATTAATTTGTAATTTTTTTTTTATCTCTTAGTGATATTATTAATAATTTTCTCGTTATTTACTTTTGAATGCTTGTTGATATATGGAGAAGTTTAGTTATATTGTTCTCTCAAAAGATAAAAGTGCTGATTATTTTTACAAATAATTTTAGTAAAAATACAAAGTTTAAATTTTTTTTAAAGAAATAAAACAAAGTTTCCTTTTTCCAGGATTTTAAGATTTTTCATAAAAATATGATTCGTATTTACGCCAACCTCTCTCTCTCTCTCTCTCTCTCTCTCTCTCTCTCTCTCTCTCTCTCTCTCTCTCTCTCTCTCTCTCTCTGAATAAATACGCTTCATCAATTAACCGTTTTCATTAGGCAGTTGAAATGTTTATAGCGTAACATTTTTGCTTCTATACGTTACATGCTTTTGCTTTTAACAGCTAGCCGCTTGTTTTTCTACGTGCAAGTATGTATATGTATATGTATATATATATATATATATATATATATATATATATATATATATATATATATAAATGTATGTGTGTGTATGTGCATGTGTGCATATATATTCATATAATATGCATATATATACATATATATATAATATTTCTCCATATTCTCTCTCTCTCTCTCTCTCTCTCTCTCTCTCTCTCTCTCTCTCTCATATATATATATATATATATATATATATATATATATATATATATATATATATATATATATATATATATGTGTGTGTGTGTGTGTGTCTGTGTGTGTATGTATGTTTATTTATATACATATATATATATATATATTATATATATATATATATATATATATATATATATATATATATATATATATATATATATATGAGAGAGAGAGAGAGAAATACCATGGTCAAAAACTGCACAGATGAACGAAGAAATATTCAGTTGCGTAGTCCCTTAAAGTGATACAAAATAAAAATTAAAAAAAGTACTAAGAACTGCATTACATCTCCAACAAAACTAAGGAAACTGGGTCAGTCTTCACATCTCGTGACAGTCCGGCGGAATTCTCACGGAATTCCTAGGAATTATCGGCAGTACATGGGTAATTCTTACCAATTTCTTGTCTGTCGTATTTCTTGGAATGTAATTTTGTGCGTTCCAGTTCGTGAGCCAACGAGACTTTGCGTGTGTGCGTGCGCGCATGCGCGGATGGAACCCCCTCCGTTGGCCGGTTAGCGGGGATGTTGACCCTCTGGATGCCTGGAAGAGATTTTGGAGATTTCTTTATTTTTCTGTTTTGAAACTATTTTAGTGTGATTTATTTGTTTTTATACCATAATGTATATATATATATATATACACAAATATATATGTATAAATTTATATATGTATATGTATATATATGTATATATAAATACACAAATATAAATATATATATATATATATATATATATATAATACACAAACATTTATGTATATATAAACATATGTGTATCTGTATATTATATTTATGTATAGTATATAAATATAAATATGTATATACAATATATTTGTATATATAAATATATATACAATATATATACTCATGTATATGTATATATATGAATTTTTATATTTATATATACATATAAATTATTTATTTATATTTACATTATATAAATTTTATAAAATGTACATATATACAGTATCTATATTTCTAACATACACACACACACACACACACACACACACTACAAACCTTTCCATGAACTCCCAGTAATAATACTTAAGCGTCATTCTCCCTCCCACCTGTCATCGTGTTCCACGTGGCTTCTCGTCTCCGAGGGAGATTAACTTTCGTCTGGATATCAATTCGAGTGCTCTCGACCGGACACTGCTCGGAGTTTTGGTGATTTGAGGATTGTGGGAAGTCACAGGTACACACACCTGTAGATACACCTGTCTCGGACACACCTGTGTACACGTAACTGTAGAGTACACCTGTACGCATGGTCTTAAAGAATGACGGTTCCCCGGTGTTTTTAGTTTTCTGTAAAAGAAAACTATTGTGCCGGCTTTGTCTGTCCGTCCGTACTTTTTCTGTCCGCCCTCAGATCTTAAAGGCTACTGAGGCTAGAGGGCTGCAGGTTGGTATGTTGATCGTCCACCCTCCAGTCATCAAACACACCAAATTGCAGCCCTCTAGCCTCTCTAGTTTTTATTTTATTCAAGGTTAAAGTTAGCCATAATCATGCCTCTGGCAACGATATAGGATAGGCCACCAGCGGGCCGTGGTTAAAGTTTCATTGGCCGCGGCTCACACAGCACTATACCGAGACCACCGAAAGGTCTGTTTTCGGTGGCCTTGATTATACGATGTACAGAAAACTCGGTTGCGCCGAAGAAACTTCGGCGTATTTTTTACTTCCTGTGGTATGAAATGGATGGCTCTGAAAATTGAAAGATGTTGAGATTATTATTATTATTATTATTATTATTATTATTATTATTATTATTATTATTATTATTATTATTATTGTTGTTGTTAGTTAGAGTTTTATTATTTTTATTATTATTATTCCTAGTATTATTACTATCATTATTGTCACCGCGCATTGCGTCTAACAAATCATGTGTTTAAAATGTTAAATTTGTTAAACTGCCAAGAAAACAACCACTTCTTTTACCAAGCTTCCGTGCAACAACGGCACTCCGTAGGCATATCGAGAGAGGTCATTGTATAGAGAGAGAGAGAGAGGAAGGCAACATCGTCCCCATGTGAAATGCATCCTCATGAATTCGTCGTGGGAGAGAGAGAAAGAGAGAGAGAGAGAGATCCCGCCTCCCTCTGTTCCCCCTCCCCCTCCCCTACCCCCTCTCCCCTCTCCCTCCCCTCCCCCTCCACCTACCCAAGTGTTTCCCTTGCCCACCCTTTCACGGTGTCCTCACGGGCAGGGTCAAATGGCCACAGTCGGTAACCTTGGATAGCCGGGGACAGGCGAATGATAGGTCCAGCCGTGTGTGTGTGTGTGTTTGCTTGCTTGCTTGTTTCTGCTTGCATGCGTGCGTGCATGCGTATGGATATTGCCATCGGAAGGGGGAAAAACGAGTCAACCAACGAGATAAACCGACTCGTTGTCCGTTCGTTCTCTTGTTGCTGAAAGTGGAAATTGAAACGAGCGTATCTTATGCTCGTCTTGAAGACCCGGGAATCAGATCTCGTCGGCAGTTCTACAACCGAGTGAATAAAACGTATATTTTAGGATTGGCTGTCCTAAAATCGAGTGATTGAAACGTATTTTAGGATTGGCTATTCTAAAATCGAGTGATTGAAATGTATTATTGGACAAATTATCCATAACCGAGTGAATAAAACGTATTTTAGGCTTGGCTATCCCAAAATCGAGTGATTGAAACGTATTTTAGGATTGGCAATTCTAAAATCGAGTGATTGAAATGTATTATTGGATCAATTATCCATAACCCAGTGAATAAAACGTAATTTAGGCTTGGCTATCCTAAAACCGAGTGATTGAAACGTATTATAGGATCAGTTACCGTAAAACTGAGTGGATGAAACGTATTTTAAAACCTTCTATCCTAAAACCAAGTAAATAAAACGTATTTGAGAATCAGTTATCCTAAAACCCAGTGAATAAAACTTATTTCGAAATCAATTATCCCAAAACCGAGTGCATAAAACGCATACTAGGACCAACCACCCTAAAACCAAACTGAACAAAACGTTAAGTTCTCCACCCAGGACCTTGATCAAGTCCCATCGGAATTTTGAATCTTTAAATGCGTTTTAGAAGAAGCTTTATCCCGAGATAAAGCTTCTTCATGTCCCTGATTCCTCGGATGTTCCTGCATTGGCCCATTCACCTAGGAGGGGACGTCTTCTTCGGGATTCGGTGGGAGGCTTCCCTGGCCATGAAGATATTCAAGAAAGTTGGTCTTGAAAAGGGATAAGTTGAATGCCAGGTAAATACTTAGATTACAGTGGTTTTCAACCTCGGGGGCGTCAGTAATTTCCAGGGGAGGCGCGACCCCTAGGGAT
>NC_089794.1:27823197-27853197 GCF_040412425.1 Macrobrachium rosenbergii | reverse complement strand
TGTATGTATGTAGGTTTGAAAGAGCTTGTCGTGTTAGAAAAGAAACATGGAGACAGCTTCAAATAGTTATAACAATGAGAGATGCCTTAGTGAATATGTAAAAATCCGCTCGCACAAATCACAAACTCATACATATATAATATATATGTGTGTGTGTTGTGTGTTTTTTTGTGTATGTATATATATATAGATATATATACATATATGTATATATATATATATGTATGTATGTATGTTTGTATATACTATATATACATACTCTTTTCTCTCATTTTTTTACTCGTTTCGTTACCTTTAAGTTCATGAATGAAAACTTGACAACGTCTAGATTATATTATTAATAATACAAAAAATAAAAAACACTGGCTAGATATTTTTAACCCCTCTTTGGCCAGTTTATTAAAAAAAAAAGCCTCGAAGCGATTGCTTCCCAAACCCACTCAGTAAAGCATTCGACGTATTTCCTCTTTTTATTTCACAAAAGATTGAAAAGCTCATTTTAACGCGATAGTATGCTTTGATGTAGTCTTCCTTTTCACCAGCGCAGCGTCAGGTTAAAAAAAAAACGGTTTTACGTTGATTTGACCAAATTGAGGGAATTCGACTTTGTGATCCTATTCCGAACTGGGAAATTAGACGACTCCACTAGATTATGTTTAAGGGGCAATTTTATTCCCAGTGTTGATGGGATGTAGTTCAAACGATCGCCCTGTCCTCGACATTCTGCGTTATTATATTATTATTATTATTATTATTATTATTGGAAAAATAAAGTCCGCAGTTGTATGTATGTAGTATATTGCTATGTACAGGAAGCTTTCGCCAACTTGATCAGTTGGCCTCCTCAGCCTGAATAAACATAGAAATAATAATACATTTATTCAGGCTGAAGAATAAATGTATATAGCAATATATTACATGCATACTACTGCGGACTTTATTTTTATTTTTCCATTTAAGATTATTATTATTATTATTATTATTGTTATTATGATTACGTATTATTGATATTAATTATTATTATTATTATTATTATTATTATTATTATTATTATTATTATTATTATTATTATTATTATTATTATTATTGAGAAGATGAACCCTATTCATATGGAACAAGCCCACCACAGTAGCCACTGACTTGAAATTAAGCTTCGAAAGAATATTAAGGTGTTCATTTGAAAGAAGTAAGACAAGGTATTAGGAAATACAGAAAGAAATCAGTTGTTAGATAAGAAAAAAATAAATGAACAACTTAATAAAATAAATAAATAAAAGGATAATATGTTGTTCATGTGAAAGAAGTAACAGAAGGTAATAGAAAATACAGAAAGAAATCAGTTATTAGATAAGGAAAACAAACAAATGAACAGCTTAATAAAGTAAATAGATAAGAGAGTAAATAAATTATTAAAATGCGGGGAGAGTTGTTTTAGGGTAGAAATGTTTTGCATCTTCGCTTGAACTTTCGAGGTTCTAATTGTCCAACATCCTCTGGGAGACTGTTCCACAACCCGACGGTATATGATAGCTATTCTCAGCGCGGAATATCAGAAGAATTTTGCGCCTCTTAATACACAGCGTTAGGCTTCGTTTAACAATATGGGGGAGACACCTGAGTGATTGTTTTGCTTCGTTGAATAGAGATTCTGCGGAGAAATTAATGCAATTTTTAGATACACTTAATACCAAGGAATCTTTCGTAAACTATATATAGAAAAATGTATAGACCAGACATCCCCGTTCATAGATGTTGATGTAAGAAAACTAACTAGATTTTTCGAAAGTATGTATTCATTATTTTTTTCCCATAATGTTGCAGTGAAACTGTGACTAATAGTGAGTTTATTTCTGATGGGTTTTAAAATATGTGACCGTAAATATTTGAATCTTGAAATCAGATGTATAAGGCATTGTCTTCGCCAAGTTACTTTATCCACCATGGTTTATAGACGCCACAGTGAAGAAGGATAGGAGCATTCTCCACACACACAAAGAAAAACGTGTATAGAATGCAGAAAGGTAAACCAATATGGGAGTTACGTATTTGTTTTCCATCCAGCAACACAACTAGGGTAACTAATGCAAGAATAAAATTCCAGGTAACGACGGAAAAAAAAGACATATTCATTGTAAGGAGGGGGGGGGGGGAATTGCCACCAGTGCACCTCATTCAGTGCACTGTAAGCATTACTTACGGTTCTTTTGCAGCGTCCCTTCGGTCCCTAGCTTAAACTCCTTTCGTTCCTTTAATGTACCTCCGTTCATATTCCCTTTCTTCCTTCTTACTTTCCAACCTCCCCTATCAATTGTTACATAGTGCAACTCCTGTTACACTCTTCAGACCTTTTTACTGTCAATTTCCGTTTCAGCGCTGAATGACCTCATAGGTCCCGGCACTTGTCCTTTGGCCTAAATTCTATATTCTATTCTAAAAAGAAAAAAAAAAGGTGTAAGACACGAATAATTCTTTACACGTTCAATATTCGTAGAATTTAAAAAGAAGCAATAAAAATCTAAAGCCAGAATTGTGGAGAGGACATCAATTAAACAAGAGATGTCTGGGAACAAATCATTTAATAGGTGGGACGGGATCAATAGGAATTATATCTCCTCGGAAACCACCGACATTTTTTTTTTTTGCCAGTTGTCTGAGAAAGGGATTACTGATATTATATCTGTGGCAGACTGTAGCATCTTTTACCTGCTAAACGTTGTCCTTGCTCTGGGGAAAACATTCACGGGATGTTTCAAAATGTTTCGAATGTTAGAGAAAATAAGACGTATGGTAAGGCGATTGCTTTGATATCATATTTTAAAGTGTTAGTTTTAATTTTATGAACATGTTAAGCTCTTGGAAGCCATTGAAATCTGTTATACAAATGTATTTTAGATTTGCTTAAGATGGGTCTCGTGTCTTGTGCTATAATCTGCAATAATAACAATAAATAGATAGACAGATAAGTAGATATAATAATAATAATAATAATAATAATAATAATAATAATAATAAATAATAATAATAATAATAATAATAATAATAAAATAATAATAATAATAATAATAATAATAATAATAATAATAATAATAATAATAATATCCCAGGTTCGACTTTTGGGTGAGGACAGGTTATTTGGCAAGCTCCGTCAAAACTCTTTTGCTCCTGATCTACGCACACACAAACATACACACACACACACACACACACACACACACACACACATATATATATATATATATCATGTATTATATAAACGCAGACATATTATATATATATATATATATATATATATATATATATATATATATATACATATATATATATATATACATACATATATATGTATGTATGTATGTATGAGAGAGAGAGAGAGAGAGAGAGAGAGAGAGAGAGAGAGAGAGAGAGAGAGAGAGAGAGAGAGAGAATAACCTAAAATTTCATCTGGTTCCTCCATAGACTATTGCGGTAAGTCGCATCCACTCTGACAGCGTTGCAGGCTTTAAAAAAACAAAACAAACAAAAAGTCCCACTTGTTATCAAATAGCGCAGTCACTCCAAGTGGCACTTGCGCGGAGTTTAATTGACTGACTTAGAGATGGTTGCGTGCAATTGACTGAATCGAGAGATTGTTGCATGCAACTTCTGCTGCTGCCGAGGAATTCATCCGAAACTCACTTGATAACACTCCGCCAAAATCTAATTGTAATGAGACATTTCCTGACACAAATTTTAACAGATTCTTAGAATGTTAAAAGGAATCTGGGGGTGTGGGAGGCGGGGGCGGGGGTTATGCAATTATGTATATTAGCACGATACTATATTGCCTGCTAACCTTTTATAAAAGAGGTACAGTGTTACTTTAGAATTTTTTTTAGAGTAACGTATTGTTATTTTAATTTTATCACTGTTACGTTACTTTCTGCGACAGCGTTTTTATTTGAGTGTTTAATGATATTCAACACTGCATTCCTTCTATGAGAAATATTCTCTTAGTAAGCGAAAATTATTACTGCTCTAGGAAAATAAAATCCGTATTTTTTATCATTTGCGAAATTGCATGTATCCAAGAAGTACTTTGCGTTCATTTCTTAATGATATTGTATTTTTTCATACCTAAAACAACTTTTAAATTATTTTCGTTAACAGTACTGCTCAATTTGATCATGATCATGGGGCTCGCAACCGCATCCCACAAATAAATGCATAAAATCAATATGGCTTTACCCCCCTTCGTTAATGGTCTAGGTCCTTAGAAAAAAATGTCGCTTGTGCTTTTGGCCCAAAAAAATTTTTTTTTTTTTTTTTTTTTTTAATTAACTTTTTAAAAAATTCAAGAAGACGGTGTGAAGGTAATGGGTGCCAATGAAGCCTGAGAGGGTACTGATTATCTTGACCTTTTTAATAAGGGGTATTCAAGGTCAAAGACAATTAGTGCCGTTGCTTGTGTCAAGCATATCTCTGTCATCTGCTTGGGTAAAACGCAGGCAGTGAACTTCGAATCTTGTGGCCTTGAAGCTGTGCTTTGCCAAAAACAAACGTCAGTCTTTTTGCATGATCATGGCACTACGCTGCAGCAGAGAGAGAGAGAGAGAGAGAGAGAGAGAGCAGAGAGAAGTAAGCATTGCAAGTTGCTTCTTAAGTCACAATCTTTGGTTTCGTTCACATCCCGGAGTTATTTAAAGAAATTATGAGAGAGAGAGAGAGAGAGAGAGAGAGAGAGAGAGAGAGAGAGAGAGAGAGAGAGAGAGAGAGACTGTCAGTGGACTAATTATACCATGTTTATGTCTTAAAGAGATATTTAGACGAGGACCTAAGAATAGCTGTGCATATAAGGTAGACGCAAGTGCAAATTTCTTCAAAAATATTTTCATAATAAGATATATATTTATATATGTATACCGTATGTATTTAAGCAGAGGTAAAATATTTTCTTTTGAGACCCCTGAGAGCCTATTATTGACCTTGCAGTTTAAGAATAAAAGCATGCAGTAATACTGGCATCTTTCTTGTGGCCGAGACGGAATCGAATAACCATCTTTCTTGTGGACTTTATAGCTGTTCCTAATTTGCATATTTCTTTTATTTGACACCGGGCTACTGCATATCAACCATGCATCTTTCATGTGGGCCTGGAGTTTATCATACGAACATTATTATTATTATTATTATTATTATTATTATTATTATTATTATTATTATTATTATTATTATTATTATTATTATTTGTTAAACAAAATGGCAGTTTCAACTGCATTTATTTTATATAGTAAACGCTCAATTCGTCTTATCATTGAGCGTTTACTATATAAAATAAATGCTGTTGAAACTGCCATTTTGTTTAACAAAACCTGTATTGAGGAAGGTCTTTTTCCTATTATTATTATTATTATTATTATTATTATTATTATTATTATTATTATTATTATTTTTATTACAGTGGAGCCAAATGTCTTTTTTGTCACGTGACATCGTAGATGATAATGATGATATATGTATTCAAAGTTTAAATGGGCGATCCTCTAACTATGTTGAATTATTTTCTCTGTGATATAAGCAAAAATGTTAATTTACAAAACCTTTCTTAACCACCATTCAAAGCTTTAAATCATTTACGTGGTATGTGTTAAGGGTTAGATACATTTCTAAAAAATATTATGAAGTCTAATTTCTCCAGTTGGGACCAAAAATATTCATTTACAAAGCCTTTAACTGCATTCAAAGCTTTAAATAATTTACGTGGTATGTGGTAAATGTGAAATATATTTCTAATGAATATTATGAGGGCCATTGTCCCCAGTGGACACCAAAAATGTTCATTTACAAAGCCTATAACTACATTCAAAGCTTTAAATAATTTTACATGGTGTATGGTAAATGTGAAATGCGTTTCCAATTATATTATGAAGTCTAATTTCTCCAGTGGGCACCAAAGCTGGGGTATTTTCTTCCCACCACCTACATCTCAAACTCAGTGCCCATTTGGCATATTAATTAGGTCATACTTTCCTCCCCCTCCCCCCCTCATACTGTCACACCCCCTCCCCCTTTTCCTTATTTCCCTTTAAGTCAGGTGCTTGGCCTCTGTAAAAGTGCAAAAGGAGTAATTTCTTCACTATTTCCCCTTTGGCACTGTTTCATGTGTAGTCAGGTGGATGGGTGCCTCCGGTAGGCGTTTGGTTTGCACTACGAGGCTGTGGTCTTCATGCGCTTAGCAATATTACAGATTTAAGTCACTTAATCTGTGGCTTTACTTAATTCCTCTGTCTCCTCCAAGTACTGTTCGTTTATTCTTTCTGTTGAATTCATTGTCACTGTTTAATTACTACTTGGTGAATCAGTCCTCTGGTGTCAAGTTTTGACACCAGAGGATTCTCTCTCTCTTTTTCTCTCTCTTTCTCTCTCTCTCTCCCTCATGGTGTACCGACCTATGCCATAAAACTTGACACCATAGGCTTCTCTCTCTCTCTCTCTCTCTCTCTCTCTCTCTCTCTCTCTCTCTCTCTCTCTCTTAGGAAAAATGCAGAAATATTTCAACAAAAATGCGGTCGCATGATAATTTTGGTAGCCTAAATGGCTAGTGATTTCAGTACCACTTCGAGTTTTACAGGAAGCTTTCTCAGCTAGGCTAAGCTAAACCCAGTGGCTCTCCACGACAGCTGTTCTATCTGACTCTTCTTGGTCGAATGGCTCACATTTCTCTCTATGGAGTCTTCAAAACCGATGGAAGAAGGCATTGTAATGTCGACATCTTTCATCTCACATACATACATACATACATACATACATACATACCCATCTTACCATAGCCAACTAAGTATACCTTTCTTTCACTTCTGATGCGTCACTTCTTGAAAGTTCATCGTCCTTATTTTCCAATCAAAATATCTATCCGCAATTAAATTCGTTGTACAAAGGATGCGGAGAATAGAAAAAATAAACAACAAAAGTATTCATGTTTTGAGACTACAATAATCCGGGACATTCGCAAATGCCGTAGCTTTTTTTTTTTTTATTTTTTGCTTTAAGTGGTAACTAACACTCTAACGTTGAGCATAATACGAGACAGCTCCTCATTCTTGCAACGGGAAAAGGTAAGCTATAAACTAAGTCTGTATTTGTGTTTTCTTGGGCTACTCTTGGTTTGAAACACCAGACAGGAATCATAGACAAACAAAGGTACGTTTGACCAGTTGTTTGTGGAAATATGCTGTATATATTTATGTATATTTAAGATGTATATATTTCATAACACAACCTTCTCCTAATATGTGATGTCATTTCTAACAAGAAGTAATTTAGCTATTAAGACAGTGAAAGGACCTTGTCAATCCTGGCCCGAATTTATTACCGTAGCGTCAGATGTTTCTGTAACAGTGTCCCTGCTAAAAAAGTTTTTGACCTTTGACCTGTACATTTGCCCTTTGAAAATTAGAAACAAGTTAACCATTTCATTTTTTTTTTTTTTTTTTTTTTTTTTCCATGGAAGTACGCTAGTCCAAAGGACGGACCAGCTGTTCCTTTAGCCTATTCCAGTATTTTATGACATTTTTGGCATTTTTTGGTCGAAAGGCACATAAAAACAAACAGACCACTAATACTGGGCTAACACTTTTTATATCAACTTCCTTCTTACACAAAAACAAATGCCAAACAGTATTGGCCAATATTACTACTAGAAGTTCCCTCTTAAACCTACATAAATAAATCACTTACATAAAATACATTCAGAGGTTCAACAGAATTGATTAATCACATACACTACACACACACATAGACCTAGCGTAAACGGCTAATATTCTCACATAAACGTCGCTTTTAACAAACACACAAACACCAGCAGCAGTTCCCTTCTTAAAAAAACAAACCAGGAACTCACACACAAACAGAGACCAATCGGAAATCAATCACACTCTCAGACTCCCCCTCTAACAAGCACCTAAACAGACCCACACACTCAAACAGAACAACAAGCAAACGCCAAGCAGAAATAAATTACATTCCTACAGACTTTCCCCTCTGACAAGCACTTAAACAGACCCACACACTCACAAACAGAACAACAAGCAAACGCCAAGCAAAAATAAATTACATTCTTACAGACTTTCCCTTCTGACAAGCACGCAAGCATACCTCCCCAACACATCCACCAACACAAGCACACCACAAAGAAAGGCCAGACAGGAATGGCCTCTGATTCCAGACCCTGCTTTTGTCGTGTATGCCCTGTCGTTCCCATTCTAACCGACACAGCCATGCCAATAAGGACTGTCCCCTTCATTCTTTCAGGTACAGACATACCAGAATCAGCAGTAAGAAGCTGCGCAAGAGGGTCGTCCAGAAGAACGGAGAATGTAATGTCACCCCGTCCAACGTCGCGAAAAGGCGGCGTCGATACCTCCAGGATATCTTCACAACTCTCGTGGACGTCCAGGTAAGACTACTTTACACAGGTACGTAGGGGACATCTAGGTAAGCTTAGTTTACATACGTATGTAGGGGACATCTAGGTAGGCTTAGTTTGCATGCATATGTAGGGACATCTAGGTAAGCTTAGTTGGCATGTGTACATGGGGGACATCTAGGTAAGCTTAGTTTACATAGGTACGCAGGGGGCATCTAGGTAATCATAGTCTATGTCGGTACGTAGGGACATCTAGGTAAGCTTAGTTTGCATCAGTACGTAGGGGACATCTAGGTACGATTAGTTTACATCAGTATGTAGGGGACATCTAGGTAAGCTTAGTTTATATCAGTACATAGGGGACATCTAGGTAAGCTTAGTTTGCATGCATACATAGGGGACGTCTAGGTAAGCTTAGTTTGCATGCATATGTAGGGGACATCTTGGTAAGCTTAGTTTACATGGGTACGTATGGGACATCTAGGTAGGCTTAGTTTACATAGGTACATAGGGGACATCTAGGTAAGCTTAGTTTACATAGGTACGTAGGGGACATCTAGGTAAGCTTAGTTTACATGGGTACGTATGGGACATCTAGATAGGCTTAGTTTACATAGGTACATAGGGGACATCTAGGTAAGCTTAATTTGCATGCATACAAGGGGGACATCTAGGTAAGCTTAGTTTGCATGTGTACAAGGGGGGGCGTCTAGGTAAGCTTAGTTTGTATGCGTATGTAGGGGACATCTAGGTAAGCTTAGTTTGCATGTGTACATAGGGGACATCTAGGTAAGCTTAGTTTGCATGCATACATAGGGGACATCTAGGTAAGCTTAGTTTGCATGTTTATGTAGGGGACATCTAATGAAGCTTAGTTTGCATGTGTACATAGGGGACATTTAGGTAAGCTTAGTTTGCATGCATACATAAGGGACATCTAGGTAAGTTTAGTTTGCATGCGTACATAGGGGACATCTAGGTAAGCTTAGTTTGCATGCGTACGTAGGGGACATCTAGGTAAGCTTAGTTTGCATGTGTATGTAGGGGACATCTAGGTAAGTTTAGTTTGCATGTGTACATAGGGGACATCTAGGTAAGCTTAGTTTGCATGCATACATAGGGGACATCTAGGTAAGCTTAGTTTGCATGCTTATGTAGGGGACATCTAATGAAGCTTAGTTTGCATGCGTACGTAGGGAACATCTAGGTAAGTTTAGTTTGCATGCGTACATAGGGGACATCTAGGTAAGTTTAGTTTGCATGCATACATAGGGGACATGTAGGTAAGCTTAGTTTCCATGTGTACATGGGGGACATCTAGGTAAGCTTAGTTTATATACATACGCATCTGTACGTACAGGACATCTAGGTAAGCTTAGTTTACATAGGGGACGCCCAGTTAAGCTTAGTTTACGTAGGGGACGCCAAGGTAAGCTTAGTTTACATATGTGCTACGGGGACGTCTAGGTAAACTTAGTTTGCTTATGTACCTAGGGGACGTCTAGGCAAGCTTAGTTTGCATGCGTATGTAGGGGACATCTAGGTGAGGCTTAGTTTGCATTTGCAGGGGACATCCAGGTAAGCTTAGTTTGCACGTGTACGTAGGGAACATCTAGGTAAGCTGAGTTTATGTACACACGTAGGGGACATTTAGGTAAGCTTAGTTTGCACGCGTACATAGAGGACATGTAGGTAAGCTTAGTTTGCATACGCACGTAGGGGACATCTGGGCAAGCTTAGTTTACATAGATAAGAAACGTCCAGGCAAGCTTACTTTACATACATACATAGGGGATAAACAGATATACTTAGTTTACATACATGCATACAAAGGGACATTTGGATAAGTTTACATATATACATAGAGAACATGCCAGTAAGCTTATTTTACATAAATAGGAAAAGCTCAGGTAAGCTTAGCTCACACACATACTTAAGGGAAGTCCAGGTAAGCTTCGTTTACATACATACTTAGAGGAAGTCCAGACAAAACCAACTTTGAGTTTGCATACATAATTACATAGGTGAATGGTATTTATAACCACGGCTCACAATGAAGAAAAATCAACGAGTATTGTTTACATTAAGAGAATTTTCTAACCCATCGCTTTAGGTGGTCTTTATTCAGATTCAGCACAAAGGCATTTTATGACTAATAAAGGGTAGGGTGTACAAGGTATGCAGACATTACTCATGGTGTTTAATACGAATCAAGTTAGCAGCGCGACAGAATGACTGTGCACTGAACAACATTTTTTTATTATCTACTAGGGAGTTTTACTTCCTGTTAGCAATGGTATACATGTGGTCTTATTAAAAAAATAATCACACAACTGATGATTCTTTAGAGACAAAAGGTCAGAGAGAAGGAGAGGAAGAAATATTAGGAAGAGTGAGACGACTTAAATTGCATGCACACCGTAAGCAGTAGTATCGATGGAATTGCAGTAGCACATAAAATGACCGATAATAATTAAATGTTTAAACCTAAGTTATCCAGTCATTAATCTCAACATATGCTTACACTTGTAAACAGTTGTTAATAAAAATAAGATTAGGTTAAATATATATAAATCTCTAAGACTTATTTCAGATAGTTAATCTCCTATAGTCTTGGGATATTAGAAGATTTCAATGTCAGATTTGTACACAACATAATAGTTTGCCTCTCTAAAAGATAGAAGGAAAATGTGGAGTATATTCTAAGAATTATTGAAGATACAAATCTGATACGTCTTCTTTCCTAGCTAGCAACATTGACTTATGTTTGTGAGTTTGTAAGTATGTATGTATGTATGTATGTATATACATATATAATATATATAATATATAATATATATATATATATACATACATACAAACAACACGAATATAGATAAATATATATGTGTATATATATACATATAAATATATAAATGCTCGTGTTATTACCGGTATTCTTCTTAGACACGAAGACATATCATTCAGTTGCATTCCACATTATGAAAATGAAACGAAATGCTCGTGCGTAAGTGTGTGCGGTCTCTCTTCTAGCGAGACACTGATACCACCAAACCCTCCCACCCTGGCCTATAGCACAGCAGTACCGCCAAACCATCTTCTTCTCTATTTCCTTCGCAGTGGAGATGGACGCTCCTCGTCTTCGCGATGTCCTTCATCACCTCATGGCTCATCTTCGCCGTCATCTGGTGGCTCATCTCCTACACACACGGCGACTTCGAGGAGACGCACCTGCCTGACAAACAACCGGAGAGCGGGTGAGGATTTGATTGAGTCGAGCGCAGATGTTATTAGTTTCTTTTTATTTGTATCGTAGTTTTGGTGCGTTTTGATGGTATTGTTTTCACACCGCGCGTCCATGTGATATATTTATAGGAAAATGATGCGTTTATTTATGTTTGTTTATTTACTGCTGAGTGACCATGTTTGGTACATTTTCGTGGTATTGTTTATTGTACGTCCATTTTCAAATGGCATATCCATTCTTATATATATATATATATATATATATATATATATATATATATATATATATTTATGTTTATGTTCATTTATATAGTTTATACATATTTTTATCACATATATATATATATATAATATTTTTATGTTTATAATTTATATATATAAACATAAATTTTATATATATATATATATATATATATATATATATATATATATATATATATATATATATATATATATATATATATATATATATATATATATATATATAATATATAACATTTTATGTTTATTTATATTTATGTTCATTTACTGTTGAGTGACCTTGACTTCGGTAGAACCTCTACTTAAACATTCATCAAATTTCCGAGATATCTGGATGATGAAAATAATATTCATCTCGTTATTTACATGACCATTCCCCATATATAATAAAATCGGACGTTCATTTGTATTTAAATTTATTTCATGTTGAGTGACCATGACTTTGGTAGAATATCCACTGAATATTCATCAAATTAACGACATGTTTCGATAATTATATTAATATTCATCTCGTTCTTTCTCTCTCCCCGCAGGTGGACTCCTTGCATCATCAACATCTTTAGTTTTACCTCGTGTTTTTTATTCAGCGTTGAAACCCAACATACCATCGGTTACGGCTCCAGGCACACGACGGAGGAATGCCCTGAGGCCATCTTCATCATGTGTATACAAAGCATAACTGGAGTCATGATACAGGTAATCTTTGCCACAGTCTTGAGTTGGGTGGACGTAGTCATCTTTGTCATGGGTATGCGCGTAGTCTTTCTGTATTTCCCATTACCTTCTGTTACTTCTTTCGAATGAAGACATATTCTTTGGAAGCTTGAAGATCAAGTTAATGGCCCCTGTGGTAGGCTTGTTCCATATGAATAGGGTTCGTCTTCTAAATAATAATAATAATAATAAGAATAGTATTTAGAGAGTCATTTGACAGGTAACCTTTATCATAATCTTTATCACGAGTAGGAAAAGGACTATTTTGTGGCAGTACCAAAATATTACCCAAGTCTAGATATAGGTAGAGGAATAGCATGGGTTGGCAAAGTAGTCATCTCTATCATGGTAAACACATAAAATTTAGCGAGTCATGTGACAGGCGACCTTTGCCATAATCTTTATCGTGAGTAGGCATAGGACTGTTATGTGGTAGTACGTGCGAAATTATTACCGAAGTCAAGTTATAGGTTGAGGAAAAACTGTATCAAATTCTGAAAACACTTGGTACTCAAGAGCAGTCCTTATCAGTTGCGCACGAGGCTTTAATGGAGTCATAAGCATGTAGATAAAGAAAGATAATGACCCTTTTCATAAAAATGGTGATGTGTTTTAAGCTTAGGTCCTCAACATGAATGAGAAGGAGAAAGGAAAGGCCTTTATGAAATGGGTGTTACTCTGTTTACAGTTTCCAGATCTTCATATAATATTTATATCATCAATGTATCGCCTTTACCAGCCTTCAAAGCATAGTTATTAACCTGGGATCTCATTCCCCTTTGAAGACCTTTTTATCATGGTTAACCTTCTGGCATTCCTTTCCAGACTTTCACATCATGGTTATTCCCCATTGCATCTCTTTTCCAGACCTTCACAGGGTTGTCGACTTTGTAAACCGTTTCCAGACCCTTCTTATGACAATCGTGACAGTCTCCTCTTAATTCCAGGCTTTAACATCACATCAGTTACGAATCTCATCTTTCCAGGTCTATATATTATGGTCGTGACCTTAGTATCTCTTCCTGTTTCCAGAAATTTCTCTTGTTATAACCGTCAACTGGAAAGCTATTATTTTATCCAGGCCTTGATTTAAAACCGTCATCTGGGGAATTCCAGTATTTAGCCCTTCATTTGAGATTGTCACCTAGGAACCTGTCATTTTCAGGCCTTCGTATTAGGCCATCACTTGGAGATCTCTCCTTTCCAGGTCTTCGTATCATGGCCACCACTCGGGGATCTAACATTATAACCATCATTTTGGAAGGACCGGAAATTGAGGGTTTCATGACCACCTCACGGGCATTTCACTTCCGGCACCCTTCCCATAACCGGAGCATCTCCTTCCCTTCAAGTTCCCTGCTTCCCCTTTCCAGGCCTTCATGGTGGGCATCGTGTTCGCGAAACTGTCGCGGCCCAAGAAGCGCACCCAGACGCTCCTGTTCTCTCGGAACGCCTGCCTGTGCCTGAGAGACGGGGAGATGTGCCTCCTCTTCCGCGTCGGGGACATGCGCAAGTCCCACATCATCGAGGCCCACGTGAGGGCGCAGCTCATCCGCAAGAGGGTCACGAAGGAGGGGGAGGTGCTGCCCTTCTTCCAGTACGAGCTGGACGTCGGCTACGACATCGGGGAGGACCGCATCTTCTTCATCTGGCCCATGACCATCGTGCACAAGATCAACGAGAATTCGCCCCTCTACGACCTTTCGGCCCACGATCTACTCAGGGAGAAGTTCGAGATTGTGGTCATCTTGGAGGGCGTCATCGAGTCCACAGGTGGGTGGGTGTATGTGCTTGTGTGTGTGTTTGTGGGTTTATAAGCACTTTACCATATACTCGATGGGACGTATACTGAATCACTTGCAGTCGGAAATAAAAAAAAATCATAAAAATTTAATAAATCCACGGGTGTGTTTGTGTGAGTGTGTGTGTTTGTGTGTTTATAAGCACTTTACCATATGCTTGATGTGCTATCACTTGAGACGTATACTGAATCACTTGCTCTCGAAAATTAAAAAATCATAAAAATTTAATAAATCCACAGTTTTCTTTGTGTGTGTGTGTGTGTGTGTGTGTGTGTGTGTGTGTGTGTGTGTGTGTGTGTGTGTGTGTGTGTGTAAGCCCTTTATCATATACTTGATGTACTACGCTCTGGGTATACAGAATCAGAATCACTTGCTCACGAAAATGAAAATTCATAAAAATTTAATAAATCCACTGGCGTGTCTGTTTGTGTATGTGTATGAGTGTAATTACTTTATCATATACTTGATGTGCTGTCACTCTGTACATGTACTGAGACACTCAGCTCTCGAAAATGAAAATTAATAAAAATTTAATAACCGATAAAGAAATAAATAACAAAAAAAATTTCATGAGCCCACAGATTTTGCATTTTACCTTTTCCAGTTTCTTTTTTGTCTTCCTCTTTTTATGTTATTATCCTTTTCTCCACCTCTTCCAATGTTATTATCCTTTCTTCCACCTCTTCTTTTCTTATTTTTTATGCCTTATGTTATTATCCTTTCCTCCACTTCATGTTATTGTCTTTCCTCCACCTCTTCCTTTTCTTATGTTATTATCCTTTCCTCCACCTCTTCCTTTTCTTATGTTATTATCCTTTCCTCCACCTCTTCCTTTTCTTATGTTATTATCCTTTCCTCCACCTCTTCCTTTTCTTATGTTATTATCCTTTCCTCCACCTCTTCCTTTTCTTATGTTATTATCCTTTCCTCCACCTATTCCTCTTCATGTTATTGTCCTTTCTTCCACCTCTTCCTATTCTTATGTTATTAACCTTTCCGCCACCCCTTCCTCATCATGTTATTATCCTTTCCTCTACCTTCCTCTTTCCTCTTCCTTCATTATAAGACCCTAACATTCCCCAAACATTCCCCAACAGCTCTAAACTTTCGCACCAGACGGTCATTTTTCCTCTCGTTCGCACGACAGGTATGACCACGCAAGCCAGATCGTCGTACCTGCCCAACGAAATCCTGTGGGGGTACCGATTCGAGCCCCTGGTCACGTTCAACAAGAACACGGGCGAGTACCACGTCGACTACTCGCTGTTCAACAACACTTACCAGGTGAACACGCCGCTCTACTCCGCCAAGGATCTCGACAGGATGAACAGCCAGGAATCGACGCCAGGTGAGAGAGAGAGAGCTTCTGTTATTTAGAACAGTTATGTTAAGGTTAATGTTCTTGATTTTTTTTTTTTACATCTGTTACGTGTTGAAGTTGATATTCTTATTTTCCAGGAATTACTTTCGTCTATCACATAATTGTATCTTTTATATTTTTTTTTTTTTAGCTCTTTGCTTTTTCTTGGTCATGACGCTGCTTGGGTTGATATAATGTTTACGTTTATAAAATGTTAATTTCCGATGTCATTATCTATTATCAATTCTTGCTCGGAACTTTTGGCAAGGCTTTAAAATTACATTTTTATATTTTATTTTATTTGTGTAACTTCTGGTTACACTAACTTGTATTTATACATTGATATATTCGTGAGTATTATATATACATATATATACTTTATAGATATGGATATAATATATATACTATATATTACATATATATATATATATATATATATATATATATATATATATATATATATATATATATATATATACTGAGGAGCGATATAATTATTTTTATTGAGGCTAAAATTAGGGCTTACATTTTAATATAGCGCAAGTACAGTTATTCGTAAAAAAGGCTTCGCTAAACTCTACGGTACCATAATGCCACGTTTCACTACCCAGGACTCTTGGCCCAAATAAACTGGTTTAATGATTTCACGAATTCATAAGTAATAATAAGGAACTTCGTGAATGCCGTTCAATATTGCATGAATATTTAAATATATTTTATAAATCGTCTAATGTATACTTAATTAACAAGTTAAAAACGTTTAGCTAGGTTTAAATTTATATTTTCATTGAAATATATTTTTATTATCCCTCAACCCAAAGATTATGGCCTTCTGCCGCGCATGTATCAATATTCTTATCACTTCTGTATTTTCAATACATATGTTTGTATGTATATACACTCATTTTATAAATATATAGTAAAGATCAAAATGTAACTTAAAATATTATACAAAGGTTGCAGTATTACGATTGATAATGGAAAATAAAAAGAAAAACTTACACAATACGGTTAAACCTGTTTGAAGCCTTCTCACACATCAGATTCATGGAAATGTGGTGTTTAATAGAAATAAAACCTGTCTTAATAATAATCTTAATAATAATAATAATAATAATAATAATAATAATAATAATAATAATAATAATAATAATAATAATAATCTACTCCCGTCTTTCGGCGTGATCTCGGCAACCAATCAACAGCGCGAATTTCCTCCTCAGCCAATCAGCGGTCAGCATGTATTATAGATCCCCTGCTGACCATCTCGGATATGACGAGCAGGACTCACAGCGAATAGATAATAATAATAATAATAATAATAATAATAATAATAATAATAATAATAATAATAATAATAATAGTTCTAGCCTCCAGGTTCGTATATATAAAAAGCAATTGAGAATCAATATGGGAGATAATTTTTAGTGTTGGAAATTTTGAAATTGATGTTCCACATAGACGACTCACTTGTTTGAAATTGATTTTATCATTAGAAACATCATTTGACTGGTTTTACAATTAGAAATTCAGTTGTTTATATTATATAGCATCTTAAAAAGTCCTCACATTGCACATACGTCTGGCACTGATTTTTACCGGTTGAATTCGGAATTATGAATAGCAATTTGGCTAAAGTATCAAACTAGGCACGAACCTTCATCAGGAACCGGTTCAATCCAAGAACCTGGCCCTATCTACTATTCACGAACGTTTTATATCTGCTTATGAACCGAAGTTTGAAATTATCTTTATTCCATCGATCTTAATAGTTTTAGCTTTATTTGTAACTGGTAGACTGAAGAATTGTATTCTGAACTACGCATAAATCACCCATTCGAAATTTGACTTCACCAAAATCGATCCAAACCACGCGTGAACCACTTTGACACACAACTCCGTAGGGGAGTAGTGCCGTCAGTGTACTTCACACGGTGCACTGTAGGCATTACTTATAGGTTCTTTGCAGCGTCCCTTCGGCCCCTAGCTGCAACCCATTTCATTCCTTTTACTGTACATCTGTCCATATTCTCTTTCTTCCATCTTACTTTCCACTCTCTCCTGACAATCGTTTCAAAGTGCAGCTGCGAGGTTCCCCTCCTGTTTTATCTTTAAAGCCTTTTTACTCGCAGTTTCCGTTTCAGCGCCGGATGACTTCGTAGGTCCCAGCACTTGGCCTTCGACCTAAATTTTGAGATTCCTTCCCATTCCACTTTCAGCACCCACGTGCAGATAGCTTTGTCTTTCTCACCTGAGCTTGGGTCTCCCACGCACCTGATAACATCATCAATCAGCAAAGGTGTGTGTGCGTGTGTGTGTGTGTGTGTGTGTGTGTGTGTGTGTACCAGGTTGCGAGGGGTTTGGAAAGCAACAAGGCGGAATGGAAATAAAACCGTGAAATATATATGACTTGCAGAGGAAGAATTCAAAGGGTAGAATTATTTCTTAGCGTGAATAACAGATGCGTGGACGGTATCCATAAACCTGTGAAGTTATTTTAGCCATGGGTAAAATGGATAAGTTTCTGCAGGAAATAATTTTAATAAAAACAAATTATTTAATGAATAATTATTTTGAATGGCTTCACTGCTGCATACATAATTTCAAAATGCTCATATTCACGTATTACAATAATATATAAATTATTGATTAATGAAATACAATTTCAATTCCGTCAATTCTTAGCCATCCCTGTTGTGTAAAAAAAATTAATAATTGAAAAATATTTTCAGTGAGAACAATATATTTTTTATTAAATATGAAATAAATAACCGAGGTATTTTATCTTTATATAAACAACACCACGAAAACCCAGAAGTTTGTCAGTAACTTAGAATATGAAAGCAATTATTGAGCATAGAGGTTCTTTTGCAATTTTGAAAAATTAATTGGATCTGAGATTGATATCAAATAGCAGACTAAAACACTCTAGATATCTTATGTATTACCCTGAAATGGATGACAGTTCCAATTATGATACTTTTTAAAATTACCTTTGTCAGAATAATCCAATTCTTAGTAGCTTCTCCAAAAGGGCTTGTTTTGACTCAGCAAAGGACTTCTCATTGTCTGGATTCCAGTGCCATCTGCTGGAGACTTGGAGAACCTCTATAAGTACTCTGGCAAAAGATTGTGTCCTCGAGTGATAATACTTTGCCTTGTTCAGACTTCAGTGTCATCTGTTGGGGAGTTAAAGAACCTTTGAAAAGTCTACTTCAAAACATAATTGGATTTTCTGACGGTATACTTATCTTCAGGTAGACTTCAGAGGCATCAGTTGGAGAGTTAGCAAACGTATGAAACGTGATTATATAATCAGATTATTTTATATATAGTGGGAATAAAAGAGTAACTAGTCCAGTTTGTGGACATACTTGACACAGTGCCATCTGTTGGAGAGATGTTGCATCATTAAACAGTAGTTGTTCATCATAAGATGATTACGTCTTTCGCATGGGTACTGGCCCCGGGGTATGAAATTATTATATGTATATCATACTTATTTTTCTGTACCTTGTTGATCTTGGAGGGAAAACTTTATTTTGATGCACCGTTTCAATATGTCACAATACCTGTTGCCAATTTTGTCGTCAGTGGGATGAAAGTCTCTCTCTCTCTCTCTCTCTCTCTCTCTCTCTCTCTCTCTCTCTCTCTCTCTCTCTCTCTTTTCCTTCAATACTTATTCTTTCAGTTGTGAATACCAATGAATTGGCCAATTTCTTTTTTGTTTCGAGAGCATTCAAATTATTTTTGTAATTTTTTTCATCTGGAAAAGTAAAAAAAAAAAATCTTGAAAACAGAGATGACAAATTTAATTATGAAAGTGTAGAATGGAAGATTATTAATCTAACCGTCTTTGAAATTAATTATACCCAGGAGCACCAACCAGTGAAATCGATCTTTTTAATAGCCAGATCGTTTCCTGGGACTTTGTTACAGCTGTAATTGCTTGCAGATTAATTTTGTATTTTTTATGAAACAGTATGTATTTGTCTAGCGCGTGTGGGGACATTAAGTAAATCACGTGTACAAAAATGGATTTATCTTTGCAGCCTCTGGGAAAATCACTTGCACAAAAACGGATTTTTCTTAGCGGCCTTTCAGAAAGTCACTTATACAAAAATGGATTTTTCATAGGAGCCTTTCAGAAAGTCACTTGTACAAAAGTGGATTTTTCATAGGAGCCTTTCAGAAAGTCACTTGTACAAAAGTGGATTTTTCATAGGAGCCTTTCAGAAAGTCACTTGTACAAAAATGGATTTTTCATAGGAGCCTTTCAGAAAGTCACTTGTACAAAAGTGGATTTTTCATAGGAGCCTTTCAGAAAGTCACTTGTACAAAAATGGATTTTTCATGGAAAGTTTTTACAAAAATGGATTTTTCATAGGAGCCTTTCAGAAAGTCACTTGTACAAAAATGGATTTTTCATAGGAGCCTTTCAGAAAGTCACTTGTACAAAAATGGATTTTTCATAGGAGCCTTTCAGAAAGTCACTTGTACAAAAGTGGATTTTTCATAGGAGCCTTTCAGAAAGTCACTTGTACAAAAATGGATTTTTCATAGGAGCCTTTCAGAAAGTCACTTGTACAAAAATGGATTTTTCATAGGAGCCTTTCAGAAAGTCACTTGTACAAAAGTGGATTTTTCATAGAAAGTCACTTTCAGAAAGTCACTTGTACAAAAGTGGATTTTTCATAGGAGCCTTTCAGAAAGTCACTTGTACAAAAATGGATTTTTCATAGGAGCCTTTCAGAAAGTCACTTGTACAAAAATGGATTTTTCATAGGATCACTTGTACAAAAAAATAGGAGCCTTTCAGAAAGTCACTTTAAGAAAATCACTTGTACAAAAGTGGATTTTTTTCTTTAGCAGCCTTTAGAAAATCACTACAAAAGTGGATTTTTCATAGCAGCCTTTAGGAAAATCTCTTGTACAAAAAACGGATTTTTCTTGGCAGCCATTAAAAAAGTCACTTGTACAAAAGTGGATTTATCATAGGAACCTTTCAGAAAATCACTCGTGCAAAAATGGATTTTTCATAGCAGCCTACAAATAACGGTTCTATGGCGTAGCATCCAATGCTTTTAATTAAACGTCAAGAGGAAAGTGTAACCAGGTGTACGAACCAAAGGAACTTGAAAGCTCACGTTATTGGAAACATCGACATCATTTGGGTTTAAACGGCAATTTCCATGGAACAATAAGCATCAGAATCAATTTCTTAATGAAAGACTTCTATTTATGCCTGCTTCAGAATCACAGTAAGATCCTGACTGCTACAGTTACGAATACGATGTTTTGTAATCTGTATTTTGTACTCTGTATTCTACGAGTCCTTTTGACGTGTTCCTCAAAATCTCGCGTAATAGCCCTTGGAAATTACAGAGGGGAGATGGTTGCGACCTGTTATTAATAGATAATTACTTGTTTCGGTTTGAGGCGCGTCTCTCGACATTATCGAAACGGTAATAATTTAGTGACGAGGATTATTCAGTGATGAGATGCAAGGTTCGAAGAAATAGGGATGGAATATTAATGTGGAGTTGTAATAACGGGTCATTGTGGAAGCCATTGACACTCGGTGCTATTCGTTTACGCTAGGAGAGCTGTTGACCCCTATTTGACCTTTGGAGAGGTCAAAATGGCGGATATGGGTGTTGAATACTAAGGTCATTGGTTCTTTTAAGTGCGCAATAAATTTCTGTTATGCTTATTTTACGTTTATTTTGTTAATTGCCATTGATGGATTTGTTATTCTGTTATTTTCACTGTAATTTGTAGCAACATGGCGTCACTGATTAAATAGTATTTTTTTACTTTTTCTTCAGTACTTATTTTCCAACACTAAGGAAACTATAATTATTAGTAATTAATTTTTTTATAAACGGTATCTTAGTTTTGTGGTTACATAAATACCTAATTTTCGCGTGTACACATGGATCACACACATATACACACACATATATATATACATATATATTTATTTATTTATATATATTATATATTTATATATATTATATATTTATATATATGTATACATATGCGTGGTTGTGTATGTGTATGTGTGTACGCCCACGCACATGTATACCGAACTTCTTCAAAAAAGGATACATTACTTCCCCCAACAGAGGATTTTTAAGACACCAGTCAATTTATTTAAAAAAATGCTTATTCTAAATCTAAAGTATTTGTGATAGCTTTCTATGCGCAATCGTATGTAGTTAGTGTCTCACTGGTAAGTGTAACCAGCTTTCTTGTTGTATTGTTTAACCTGTAGTTATTTTGTAGAATTTTCTCTTGATAAATGATCTTCTTCGTGTTTTCTCTTGGTATAATCTCTTGTGTGTGTGTGCTATTGTTATATGTATTTCTGTATCGTAGACATGTATTGTAGAGACTTTCTCTCTCTCTCTCTCTCTCTCTCTCTCTCTCTCTCTCTCTCTCTCTCTCTCTCTCTCTCTCTCTCTCTCTCTCTCTCTCTCTCTCTCTCTCTCTCTCTCAATAATTACATCATACTAACTTAATGAATGCTGCCTTTATCTATCATAATTAGTCAGTTTTTGTACTTTTTTTCTTAAATCTCTCTTCTCTCTCTCTCTCTCTCTCTCTCTCTCTCTCTCTCTCTCTCTCTCTCTCTCTCTCTCTCTCTCTCATAAAGAGGTAAAAATTAAACGCTCTGGAAGAAAACAAACAGAAGAAATGGGAATGAATCTCTCTCTCTCTCTCTCTCTCTCTCTCTCTCTCTCTCTCTCTCTCTCTCTCTCTCTCTCTAGTCTTGAACTGTACACGTAAATTCACGTATGTATACATACATATAAAAGCACACACACATATACGTATATCTACTTTTTTCTTGTTTTCTATTTCCATCTCAAAATCAGCCTGCTGTCTATTTACGTCTGTTTTCCTTCCGCGTCATCTATTTTATTCTCTACTTACCCTCTCTCTTGACCTGGTGACCTGTGTTGACCTCCGGTGAAAATGGGCAGAACGGGAGGATGAGGAAATTCAGGCCGTTTCACCTGATCAACAGATCACTTCTACGCAAGGTACTTTTTTTCCCCTTCCCTTCCAATTCTTGTTTTTTTTTTTAAGATTTAGGCCTAGTTATAGCTCAGACTAGGCCTATTGGTCTTAAACTAGGCCTAGTGGTCTTGCTTCTAGACTAGTCTTGGCTTCTTTCTCTTCCTTTTTTTCTAATCAACTGTGAATAATGTCAGTAGGTCTACTTATGCTTTCACCTAGGCCATAGTTGTATTGCATCAAGACTTACCTACTATTCTTTTTTTTAATATTTAGGCCTAGTTATAGCTCAAACTAGGCCTATTGGTCTTGCATTAATTATTCTTGGCTTCTTTCTCTTCCCTTTTGTTTTAATAATCTCAGCAGGTCTACTTATGCTTTCACCTAGGCCTAGTTATATTGCATCAAGACTTACCTATTATCCTTTTTATTAATATTTAGGCATAGCCTTAACTCAAACTAGGCCAATTGGTCTTGCATCTAGACTAGTCTTGGCTTTTTTCTCTTCCCTTTATCTAACGAACTTAGTAGGTCTACTTATGCTTTCACCTAGGCCTAGTCATATTGTATCAGGACTTACCTATAGATTTTTTTGTATCCTGTTCAGTAAGTTTAACTGTACTTTAACCCAGGCATGGTTACCTTTCTTTTAGTTTTGTCCTGATATCTCTATTAAATATTTCTTCTTTTAATAAACATAGCTATATCTAAAGAGAAATCTAAGTTATCTTACGCCTAGCTTAAGCCTCTTGCTATGCAGAATTGATTTTGTTGTCCTCCTCAATAGCAGTTGCTAATAGTTTTGGCCTTTTACTGTGCTAAATAAATTTATAATGTCAATAGGCCTAGTTTTTCTTACACTTAGGCATCTAGAAATAATTTGTACTTTAGAGTGATCTTATTTCTTCATGTTCATGTCTCATGTAGGCCTAGTTTTTCTTGCACCTAGGCCGTTGGAAAGTCTCACAATAAGCCTAGCTACCTTGCATCTAGGCATACCTTACACACTGATTGAATAAGTGTCATTTTCTTCCTGTTTGTCCCATAGTTAAACAGGCCTAATTTTTCTTGTACCTAAATTAGCCTTAGCTTTTTGTTTATGCTATGTTTTTTTTTTTTTGTTAGGTCTAGTCTTTCTCATTCTTAGACCCAGTTATCTGTGCAGAGAATCCCGCGATCATGAACTAAGCTCATTCCTCTTGTTAAAAGACGAACTTGAATAACAGACTACTAATATGTTTTAAGGACCAGCTAAGATATTAGATTAGCATATCATAGTGCATTAGCAATGGCTAATCCTTCCTTTTAAAGACTGCCTGAGTTACTTAGACGAAATAGGCCTTATTCAGACTACCCTTTTTATATTGCAAAACTAACCATCTCGATTTAGAAACTAGCTTTCATCTTTGATTAGAGTGATGATTTTATTTAGTAGCCTTAGTATTTTACCAAATTTTTCCTTTTAAACACAAAACTTTATGTTTGACACAAGCATCCCTTTTCAAAGACTGGTTTTGAATTAGAATATATTAATGTATATATAGCCAAGCCTTTATATCCGTGTACACCGATCCGGTCTTGTTAAGATTTATGCTGATATTATCCTCTAATAATTCTGCTTTTAAAGACTCTCTTTGATGTTTGGCTACATTTTTTCCTTCTCCACAAAGACTAATTTTGATCTTTGATTAAGCTCGGACTTTTAAAAGACTGGAATTAACATTAGGCTAAATTAACCTGTTTGATGACTAAAACTAAATGAAACGAAATAAATCATGTTTTTGTACAAAAGTAGCCACGATATTCAACTAGAATAGTGGCTATTAAAGACTCACCTTCATATTAGAGTGAAATCTGCATTCATTTTTAAGGACTTTACTTAGAATTACGCCGGATTAATCCTTTTTAAAAGACTGCCCCACATATTATACGAACCTAATCCCATTAGCAGACAAGTCCTAATATCTGACTCCCATTGCTATTATTCTTTGTTAATATTCTTTTTCGTCTAGATTTTCCATCAGCGCTTTTTACCCACTGTTGTTAAATTTCTCTCATATTGACATGCGTCTGAACTAACTTTTTTTCCTGTCAGGTCTAGCTAATTTTAGACCTAAGCCTTGTATTCCGTTTTAGACCTAAGCTATTAATCCTCTCACCCGGATGAGCATTGGCTTCAGACGACTAATTTGATTTATTTTTTTGTCTTTAAACTTGTAATTTTATTCTGTGCTTGACTATGCTTGCATTCATAATTTGTCTTTAATTCTGAAATCGCCCAATCTCCAAAACTTAAATGGTCTAATTGGAGATGGTTGCTTTCCACTAAAGGCTGATTCACATTATAACATCACGTCACCGACACATCACGTCACGTCAGAATACGGGAGAATTTCTTGCATGTAATCAAATGGACTTGTTCACACCATCACGTCACGTCTCCGTCAAGCACACGGCATCCACCGTCACATCACGACACGTCTTCTTGGAAAGAATATTTTGACGTGACGTGACGGTGGCTTATGCAAGTTTCTTAACGTTAAATCTGTGAGTCGCTGAGATTGGGCGCGAACTGAACGGGATCGTGATGGAAAGTGTGAATACAAGACACGGATGATGGGACGGTGACGTGACGTGATGTGTCGGTGACGTGATGGTGTAATGTGAATCAGCCTTAAAACGTATTTCAGCGAAAAAAAAATCCATAATGCCTAACAGTGTGTTGATTACCTCCAAGAGTGTGTTTGTAATTTACTTTATGTGTTTTATTTCTATGAAACATTTGTGTTTTGTTAGCGCTGTTTAACCCAAGCTTGCACAAATTTGAAATATGTTTTTAAAATATTTTTGACTCCGATGCGTCATGATTCCTTGAATTAATTCATCTAAAGTTGTTGTTATAAATAATGAACTCATTTGCTCCTTATAACATGCGTTACATTATTGATAATAAAAAAACTCGGTCTGGTCATGACATGGACGGGTGATCAGTAATGAGAACCAGAAGCAAATGACAAATAACCTCTGACCATCTTCAGTGGCACTGGACCGCGGGTCTAGCAACCTCACCGCCGAAAGGCAGGGCTTTAACAAGTCATTCGTTAATCTTTTTTTATTATATTTTTATATAAATTAGATTTGGTTAGAACTGATTTATTACTGGTATTACTTATGGATTTTTAACTCAGTTTTATTCGTAATCAAAATCTTTGAAAAATATTATCAAATTACTCTTAATGTAACAAACTGATTAAAGTTAATGCAGTCATTTAACGTGAGGTTCAAAGTTCATAGGTTTAATCACCTATGAATCATATGTATGTATATATGTATATGTATATGTATATATATATATATATATATATATATATATATATATATATATATATATATATATATATATATATATATATATATATATATATATATGTGTGTGTGTGTGTGTGTGGGTGTATATATATATATAATATATATATATATATATATATATATATATATATATATATATATATATATATATATATATATATATATATATATTCTGTGGATAAAGTTATCACCTCCACAGAGGCCCTCAGCAATACGGAAGGTTCAAAAGAGAAGATTCCTTATTTCCAAACTTTCAGAGGCTAGTCTGCCTCCATCCTCAAGTAACCAAACATATACCTATATATATGTGTGTGTGTGTGTGTATAAATATTTCCGCAGTGCGTCAAGACCGTTGCAGACCGCCCAGTAACGCAATATTAGACGCACAAAAAAAGATTATTCAGAGATAATTACCAATCCTTCACCCGCCATCACCGCTCGGCGACTGTTTAAAAGCAGGTACTACTGGCTTCCGTGTCAAAAGATCATTATCCCTTTCAGTAGCGGTAAGCACAATGAACGGGGATTTAGGGAGTACCTCCCCAGGACTAGGGGAGTACCTTCGTGAACGGGGACTAGGGGTGGGTGGATATTATCTCCCTAGGGCAGGGGAAGGGGTGGGTAAGTTTTGCTCGGTTTGATTTACAAAAATGAAAGTTGCCGTGTTATCTTAAGTTATCGTAAAAGCCAGCAGTTTTGTTTTTGCTTAATGGCTGCATTGATAATTCTATATTTATAATTAGGAATGAAATCATGTAAATAAATCTACATAGCCGCAATAAACTTATTGGGATACAGTTACTAAGTTTAGCCGCAATAAACTTATTGGGATACAGTTACTAAGTTTATGAATCAAATTAACGAGAAGATTGAAAGTTCGTATTCTGTAATGCCAGGGATACCAACTTAGACTTTGTGTGTTATCAGGCGTACCAACTGAAGACGTGTCATATTACTCCGTGACATTAACAGGAAAAATTACTTATGATGTCAATACTGTTTTGTGTATGGATAAATTTACCTATTTGCTAATTAATATTCATTTTAGTTTAATAGTTTTACTGTTTTTTCACTTATTATTCACTTCTGAGAAAGCTTGTATCAAAAGTTGATGAAGCTTTCGCTGATTTTATATGAATTTGTGTACATTTTGACCCAGTAGTACCAACAGTACCAATACCAAAACCTTTAAAAACAACTACAGAACAACCACTCCCTGTAAAAACTGGATCAAAACACATCACAAACACACAAAATCAGTTTTCATTCAAACCGAACAGTCGTCTCTGTGAGGTCAACCAACATGGCCGCCATTTAAGTTGCAGAACGCGAAGCCCAGTGGTGGTCTCTCTCTCTCTCTCTCTCTCTCTCTCTCTCTCTCTCTCTCTCTCTCTCTCTCTCTCTCTCTCTAGATCGCATGACATCTATGCATAAGTCAGTCCTCAGGCCTCTAAATATAGCTGGCGTGAGACTGTGTGCAATTGCAGATTGAATTTTTGTTGCATTGCTTGCCTAATATCTCGCTCTCTATGGTGATCGTGAATACAAACGAGCACAAACACACATATACACGAACGTGTATGTGTGTATGTGTATATATAGATATATATGTATATATATATATATATGTATGTATGTGTATATACTGTATATACATATATATACACATATACATATAATGTAAGCAAGAGCAATGCTGTTAAGGTAAATAAAACCCATAAGTATGGAGAAATAGACATAATTGTAACATCGGGGGAATGGAAGTGGTTATTAAATTAATTAAATATTCATAATTGCTAATAAGTATTCATAATTGTAATTAAATTTTGAATGTTTATAAGGGATGAAGCAAGAAAAGTAGCAGGGTTCGTGCAGAATATTGGAGAAAGATATTGATGAGCCAACTCCACTTTATGGAAGTGAAGTGTGGATGTTGAATTTGCGTAGTATTTATGACGTAAGAATACTTGGGAGCTTAAGAATGTGGAAATACGTAAGAGGTGATAAAATGATGTGTTGTGTGACGTTGAGTAAGAGTGTTTTAAGAGGGTTTGGTCATGTGGAAAGAATGGAAGGCAGCAAGTCAGCAAGAAGAGCGTGTATTTCAGAAGTGTTTGGGGCAGAAAGAGAGGAAGACCTAGAAATGGCTGAATAGATGAAGGGAATAAGACATTGGGTTAATATTCTGAAAGTTTGCTTCATAACGGGTTCATTCACTATTCAGCTGTTAAAGTGTATTAAACAGTAAGGAAGATTGTGTGACTAGCAACCTCATTCCAAAGTTTCTTGATGCAGATCTGAAAAGTGGTCAGTTAAAGAGTTGTCAACTCAAACGAGCTGCAAAACTTTGAACTGTCAGAGAGAGAGAGAGAGAGAGAGAGTTTAAGCAGAAAATATTTTTGGAAAAAGGTGCTAAATTGATGCCAAAAACGTGCTAGCATGTTACCGTCTTTCCTGAACACAAAAATGGGAAGAGGTCCTGTTGTTTACTGATGTACATACACTTGAAGAGTATGGAAAACAAGCACTAGTGAAGAATAGCAGTGAGAAGAAGATGAAGAAGAAGAAGAAGAAGAGGTAGAAAGAGGAGGAGGAGGAGGAGTAGGAAGGAAAAGAAAAGAACAAAAATAGAGTGGGTGAGCAGAGGATAAACTGCTCTAGATTTAGAAAGCTGAAATAAAAAAAAAGACATAATGAAGACAGAATGCAAAAAAAAAACGTTTACAAGGACAACGATGAGAAATGTGATTGGGGTATGAGGAGGAAGAGGTGGGAAATTAAAACAACGGCATAAGTAAAAGGACAAAGCCTCAAGGAACAAGGAAAGGAAAGTAGTAAAGGACAAGGAACGCATAAAATGAAAAAATGAGGAAATCAGAAGAAGAAGACAACGAAATACAAAGGACAGTAACGATAAAAGAAACAGGAGAGGAAAGAAGGATTATTAGGACATGAGGAACAAGGGATCAAAGAAGAGGAATGATAATCGCTGGGGGAAAATCGAAACAACGATAAGAAAATCGACAAGGAAAGAGCTTTAAATTAACGCTGATGGGAAAACAACAAATGCAATGACGACAAAACCAAAATAAAAACAAAAGCAATCAAAAGGAATAGGAGGCAACGAACAAGCACAGAGCAAAAACAACAGCAAGCGAAGGGTCAGGAGGGACAAAACTTCCCCATGGCGGAGAAGTCATGTGAGGACTGGCTTGACCCTTAAAGGCATCTCTCTCTCTCTCTCTCTCTCTCTCTCTCTCTCTCTCTCTCTCTCTCCCCAGACCTCCCAGCCGACGTTTCTAGATGTCGTCGCAAGTGACATGACGTACTTAGTTTTTTGTGAGTGCGACGCAGACTGAATTCATGAAAAGTAAGACGGAGATACAAGCCGCTTAAAATTAATTTTACATCTCCTATTCAGCTCTTTAGTATAGTTATGCTAATTATGCTAACGCTGCGAGGTTCCACGGCTCCATGGTAGAGGGGTGAAAGTTCTGTAGGTTCTGCTGTCGTTCCTGTGACCAATGTTTTTGCAACGCCTTCGTCTGACATTGGGTTATGCGTTTTGCTGTTTGTGGAAAAAGATGATTTTTTTAAAATTAGTTTTTTGTCGTTTTGGTGTGACTAGATTCTCCAAGAAAAAAAGATATATGTATATATATACATACATATGTATATATATTGTATATACATAAATAAATATATATATAAATATTATATATTTACATATATACATATACATATATGTATGAATATTGTATATACAATTCTCCATAAATATTATGTATATATAACATATTTGATATAAGCGACATTTGTATACA
>NC_089794.1:27760697-27818197 GCF_040412425.1 Macrobrachium rosenbergii | reverse complement strand
TTTCTGCTTATTTTGAATCTGCTTCCGTATGCAGCGTCGCAAAATTTCTAGTTGCATTTTTGAAATATCATCAAAATTTTTAGCTGCATTTTTGAAACATCATCAAAATTTTTAGTTGCATATTTGAAATCTGATCATAATTTCCAGTTGCATTTTTTGAATATCATCAAAATTTCTGGTTGCATTTTTATATCATCAAAATTTATAGTTGCATTTTTTAAATATCAACATAATTTCCAGTTGCGTTCTTTAAATATCTTCATCATTTCTAGTTGCTGTATTTAAATATCAGCAAAATTTCTAGTTGCATTTTTAATATCAAAGTTTTAGTTGCATTTTCACATAAAAATTTCTAGTTGCTTTTTTAACAACATCAAAATTCCTAGTTGCATTTTTCACAACATCAAAATTTCTAGTTGCTTTATTTAAATACCATCGAAATTTTTTAGTGCGTTTTCTTACATCATTGTAGATGCGTGTTGTATTTTTAGTAAGCCTGAGGAGTTTTTTTCTTATGAAGCGACACAATACTTCTTTATTTTTTGTATGGTATTTTTGAAGCCTGTTTTTCTTACTAACATTATGAACACATCTATTCAGATTCTCTACTTCACAGCCTGTTCGAAATTGCATTTTGGAAGTGTGTTTTTGCTTTAGCGAAAAAAAAGAAAGTCACTCTCAACCTTTGATTTTTTCTCCGGCACCGCAAGCACTTCTGATTGCGCTCAGACACCAGTACAATTACTGAAACAATTCCTGATTGCATTTGAATGACAGTTTTGAATTAGGATTTTGCTGTTGCGAGTGAACCGAGAACCTCTGTTTTTGACACAGCGAACATTCCCACATGAATTTTTCTTTACCATTTTCAACCATGTTTTTATTTTAATGGCCAAAACACATATCCTTATAGCCTGTGGTATCGTCTGCACTCAGTCTTCTCACAGCATTCTCTGAGATTATTTTAAGCACACTGCATAAAAATCCGCTTTGGGTTTTATGTAAATTTAATTGCCTTAAGGTTTTGCTTGCCAAAATTAGCATAAATTCCCTTTATGGGAATTTGAATGATATTTTATCTGCATACTTTGGCATGAAAATATTCGGGGCACTGGCAGTTGAGATGCGCATTTTCGCTGATTATTGCATGGTTCTCTCTCTCTCTCTCTCTCTCTCTCTCTCTCTCTCTCTCTCTCTCTCTCTCTCTCTCTCTCTCTCCAATTGTCCACACGAACACAACACACAGTCGGGTATATTTCTCTTTTTCTCTTCATTGTACGTGTGCAGACAAATATACATCTCTCTCTCTCTCTCTCTCTCTCTCTCTCTCTCTCTCTCTCCTTGTCCACACAGACACAACACACGCACATGCATGTATATTTCTCGCTTTCTCTCCATTGTACGTGTGCACACAAATACACATTCTCTCTCTCTCTCTCTCTCTCTCTCTCTCTCTCTCTCTCTCTCTCTCTCTCTCTCTCTCTCTCTCTCTTCGTGTGATGATTTTTGCTTCCATGCTACTCTCACTCTCTCTGGGATTTGTAAACAGTCGCCACCAGGTAGTGCTATCAGTAGTTGCCACTCGCTGTATGCTACTTACCTCTGCTAACAAAAAAAAATTAATAATTCATTCTATTTATTTTTAAGTTTCCTTTGAGGAGATGGTGCATTTGTCGAGACAAAAATGTAAAGATTTTGGTTTTATAATCCTCTGAGAAGCAACGAGTTTGGATGTTGATTTGATTTTGACCAAAAGATAATTTGGATTCTGTTTTGATTTTAACCATAATGTAATTTAGATTCTAATTTGATTTTAACCGTAATGTAACTTAGATTCTGATTTGATTTTAAGCATAATATAACTTTGAATCTGGTTTCATTTTAACCATAATGTAATTTGGATTCTGATTTGACTTTAACCATATTATAACTTGGATTCTGATTTGATTTTAACCATATTGTAACTTGGATTCTGGTTTAATGTAAACCATAATGTAACTTGGATTCTGGTTTAATTTAAACCATAATGTAACTTAGATTCTGATTTGATTTTAAGCACAATATAATTTGGATTCTGATTCGATTTTAACCATTATGTAATTTGGATTTTAATTCGATTTTAACCATAATATAACTTGGATTCTGATTCGACTTTAACCATAATGTAACTTGGATTCTGATTCGATTTTAACCTTAATGTAACTTGGATTCTGATTCGATTTTAACCATAATATAACATGGATTCTGATTATATTTTAACCATAATGTAACTTGGATTCTGATTTCATTTTAACTACGATATAGCTTGAATTCTCATTCGATTTTAACCATAATGTAACTTGGATTCTGATTTTATTTTAACCACATTGTAACTTGGATTCTGGTTTAATTTTAACCATAATATAATTTGGATTCTGGTTTGATTTTAAAATAACGTAACTTGGATTCTGATTTGAACCACAATATAACTTGTATTCTCATTCGATTTTAACCATAATGTAACTTGGATTCTGATTTGATTTTAATCTTCTTATAACTCGGATTCTGATTTGATTTTAATCATCTATATCTTGGATTCTGATTTGATTTTAATCGTATTATAACTTGGATTCTGATTTGATTTTAATCATCTTATAACTTGGATTCTGATTTGATTTTAATCATATTATAACTTGGATTCTGATTTGATTTTAATCATATTATAACTTGGATTCTGATTTGATTTAAACCGTAACAAAACTTTCTTTCTTGATTGCAATGTAAGTTTTGGTTTGGAGACGCGTGACGAGAATTGCCTGAACTCAGAATCACTCGCTTATAATCTTAATATTTTAATGGTTCAAAGGGAATGTTCGACATTTTATAAACGAAATAATGTGCGTTTGAGCTGTGAATTAGATTTCAAAATAATCGGCTTGGTTTTGTCTGGAATTAAAGTTTGACTTTGTGGAACTGAATAAGAGCCCACAGTAACTAGGAGTGTTTGCGATTGGACGAGGAGATTCGAAATGTTGTTATAAATTTTTGAGTTTTCAGAGGATCCTGTTATGATATAGTTTTGGTGATTGATGGAAAGAAACTTTTGAATAGTGAATAATTGCGAGTTAGAACGCTGATTTGGTCGGCTAAAACCTATTTTGATGTCTATAGTTTAAGCAATTAGTTTCCGAGTTTGGGAGGTAATTCTCCAATGATAACTTAATATATAAATCAGATTTGTGTAACGTTCATAGTAAGTTATAATTTTCTCATACATTTGCAATATACCAAGTTGCCATGTGTTTTCTATGTAGGGGATTGACGTGCTACTGATTACTTTGCAGTGAGGAAACCTCTATTATATATATCTATATATACATTATATAATATAAATATATGTATATATACATGTATACCTATATATAAACTGTTCTGTATATATATATATATATATATATATATATATATATATATATATATATATATATATATATATGTGTGTGTGTGTGTGTGTGTGTGTGTGTGTGTGTGTGTATTGTACTATACAAATTTCACTCAACATTCATCTATAACTTTTAAAAATCACGATATTTCCTTAATCAGAATTATAAAAAGTGAATCAAACTGTAAAAAAAAATGAAGTGCAGAAATTCCCGCAAACGCTCCTATTGAAATATGACAGCTGTTCGCCGTGAAAGTCTTCACTGGGGCGCGTACTTTTTTTTTTTTTTGAGACGCGTCATTAATAAATGTCATGTCTTTTGGACGGATTCAGCCTGGAAAAAGCGGAAGAGTTCGAATGAATGCATATGATATATATATATATATATATATATATATATATATATATATATATATATATATATATATATATATATATATATATATATATATATATATATATATATATATATATATATATATATATATATATGTATGTATGTATGTATGTATGTATGTATGTATGTATGTATATATGTATATACAGTATATATATATATATATATATATATATATATATATATATATGTGTGTGTGTGTGTGTGTGTGTGTGTGTGTGTGTGTGTGTGTGTGTGTGTAAACATTTTTGCCATTATTGAAATCATGCAAGCACTTACATATAACAATATTTATGGGACATTCATTTCCAAAGATAACTCAAGAAAAAAAAATTTCATAGATTAGTAAGAATAACGAAGATAATTTAAAGACTGACGCATCAAAATATCTTTGGGCATCATTGAGAAGAAAAGAGAAAGAAATTTCTTCATTTTTTCTGAATGGAAACGAAGCCGGTGCGAGATTCGTGGGTGTGTGTAACAGAAAAAGAAATATTTAAAATATTTAAAAATGCGTCTATTTCGACTGAATAAACTTTAGAAACTAATGCATACAATGTTGAATGAATGTTATTGTGAAGATGTGAGAGTAAGATGCTGCATTTCGTAGTAAAAATGAGTAAATTCGATGAAAACAGTTATTGAAAAATGTATGTTTGAACATCTCTTCCCCTTATTATAGAAAACGGGACCCCGAGAAGCTCATGCATTATGGGTAACGCTCGGTGCCTTGAAGCAGATGGCTTAAGACTGAACCGGAGAATCATTCAAAGAGAATACTCGCGTTTGCTCGAGCCAGGCCATCTGATTTTACTCTTATTTCTGTATTGGGGAACAAATGTAAAATACACACACACACATATATATATATATATATATATATATATATATATATATATATATATATATATATATATATATATATATATATACACACACACACACACATGCACAAAACCACTCTTCAAACAATACGACAATGTCTATCCCGTCACTCAGTAGGCCTAACTATTGATTGCTACCAAGGTAATAAAAAACAGTATTACTCAGTTGTCCGTGCCCTTGGAAATGCCTGTAGTTTGGGATTCCAATATACCCAATCCCTAGACCAAATTCTTTGTCATTTCGGTGGTTTTTTTCCATAAAGAATACGAGACACGTAGATAATTTGTGATTTACAGATAAAAATATGAAGGCTTGTATCATTCTCTTTCATAAAGCAAATAGAATATTTTTATTATGAAGGCGCTCTGTTTAGAAGTTCTTGAACACTGGGAAGCCATAGGTGCTTCTGACGCATGCGCTGTCCGCTAACGCCCATGGGAACTGGTGTGTTTTGCAGTTAACTGACAATTCCTACCGTTTCGTAGCTAATTAAAGCTATAAATTCTTATGCCAAAGCACCTTTCTGTTTTTCTGACTCCAAAAGTTTTTAACACCAGATATATAAACCTTGTGTCTTGTGTATAAGAATTACCAGTGGCGATTGTACTTAAATTTATATTTGAAATCGAGACTAAAACAGCTTATAGTATATCTGGAGTGCCAGTTTCACAGATGGGTGGGCTGGCCTTCACTAATAATGGCTCTCTTACCTGAACTAAACTAACGAGATTGAGGCAGAGGAGCACCACTCAACCTTCAGGTATGAAGATAGAGGTTGGTCCTTATGCCAATTGTGACCCGATGTGCTAGGTTAGGTTGGTATGAATTTCTATAGTCCACCCTTATGATTTATGGCGCTCTAGGTCAGTTTGAGATTGGTGGGAAAGGTAGGGAAGGGGGGTGGGGAGTTGGAATTGCGGGTAAGAACCCAGCGCCCAAGGCTAACTTAGGTTAGGTAAGGTTTGGTTAGGATGTCCTTTCAAATTTTTTGGTGTCCTGATTACTTATTGTGCTGTTTATTTATTAGGTCATTTCTGTTGGTGCAACTCATTCAGTTTTAGATCCCGCTGAGAGAATTATATATAAAACCTTATACACCTTGATCATGATTTTTATATATATATATATATATATATATATATATATATATATGTATGTATGTATGTATGTATGTATGTATATATATAATCAAGACAAAATCCACAAAGGAAAGGGAAACAGTGGAGTACTGCAAGGCCTCTCGATTTCTTGTCCTTTACTTAGCAGACTAAGTAAAGGACAAGAAGTCGAAAAGGCCTTGCAGTGCTCCATTGTTCCCTTTGTTTCGTGGATTTTGTCTTTATTTATATATTCATCACGTTCCATATGATTCAGTTATACATTATATATATATATATATATATATATATATATATATATATATATATATATATATATATATATATATATATATATAGAGAGAGAGAGAGAGAGAGAGAGAGAGAGAGAGAGAGAGAGAGAGAGAGAGACATATGTTTCGATTTAGGAATCGCTCAGGTAATCAAAAATTGAAAGCTTAACGTTCTGACGTATCACCGATGCTATTCCTGTCGGTTAGGCCTACAGAACGTAGGCCTAACATAAACAATTCATGGAAACCTATTCTGGGAACCGTGTACCTCACTGACGTCTGTTAAGGGATCCTACAAAAGATGTCCTGTTGGACTCGTCCAGTCAACATTGTTTTTTCAAAAGGGGGATCCTTCAACTCGTGACATCCTATAGGACCGCGTCACCTTCGCAGAAGAGTCCTTAGATATGTGGTATTTTATACGCCTTTGTCACATTTACTTTGAAATCTTTCAAGACGTGGGATCCCGCAGAGTTTTTCACCTTTTTCGGGAGAGTCTTTTAACGTGTACATTCCTACTGGACTTTTTTCGTTTCGCAGAGGATTCTTTCAAAATGTGGCGTCTTTTAGTACTTTGCCACATTTGTTGTGCCTTCGTGAATATTTGGATTCATCCTACAGGACTTTTCCCTTCCACAGAGAAGTCCGTCAACATAAGCAACCTACAGGGATTTTCAGTTTCTCAGAGGATTTCTTCAACGTTAAACATTAAATAGGACTTCCTCCAACTAGTAATCTCCTAAGAAAACTTACGGAGGTCACCCTTGGCGTCCTTGTATGGGAATCCTTTGGTTAGGTAAAATCCTTCATGACGTATCATATCAGCATCCTTCATAAACTTAACTTACAAATATACTTCTACGCGTCATAAAGATAGCAAGTCCTACAAGACTCATTCCAGAAGTAATCCTTCAAAAGGGTCCTTCATTTACTGGTGAGAAGGAAGTCCAGAATATCCTAAAGGTGAATCGTGCAACAGCAGCGGTCTTCCTTAGGCCTAATTTCAGTCACCCCCTTCTGAAAAAGAGGTTCTTGGTGATAATAACATAAAAATATATTTTTCCCTGAGAGAGAGAGAAGAGAGAGAGAGAGAGAGAGAGAGAGAGAAGCTTATTTCGATTTAATAACCTGAGAGATTCGGTCATTGACCAGTGAATAATAGAGGCTTTTTCCGGTTAACTTGTGACCTTTAGCATTAAGGGGGCGTGGGAGCCTTCCATTGGCGGTACTGTACACTGATGATTGAGGCTCTAATATGATTTATCTCTTTCTACAGACTATATGAATCCTCTGCAGTAGATTTTAGCTGTTAAGTCACATTTTTTTTATATTCAAAATGAACACGTACTAATATTGTCCAAGACAGAATGACTATAAACTTATAATCGTGTTGGAAGAGGCTGTTAACCTTCCGTTCTCAGTAAGCCTTTGAGAATGAGGTTTGCTAGCCTCATACCCTATTCCACACCGGTTGTGACAGGCCACAGTCTCCTAAATGCCAAGGTTTATGATTCAGCGTTCAAGTCACAGAGGCACAGTGTGTTTTAACAAACCTTGGCTACTGCAGGTCTACTTCAGAATGGCAGCTGCCTTCATATCACTGTTGGGCAGCAAGGTGTGTGTGTGTCCTATCCCGTAAGTCTCCTTTGCTAGGGAACCGCTTCACTGCCTTATGGAGATATATTTTTGTCAAAGGCTAGGGGACTCCAAGATAGATCTCTCTCTCCCGAAAGAAAAGGAGCAGTTTTGGTCGCGTTAAGAGGGCCGAAAAAGATTTCAAATCTGTCTTGGCAGAGGCTACTGTGACTTCACTGTTTAGATTCTACATTTATCTTGCTCCTGATGCAGGCTGGGTTCCACTTACAGGGAGACTAGATAGTCTGTGGCAACTACTAAAATAGTTTTCGTAGATCTTGTGTAGGCGTATCCCAAAAAGGCCATATTGTAACAGTATACTAATTGAGGCATATTGTGGGATCTGATTGAGAGAGTGAGACATCTAACAGAAGAATTGACAGTGGAAGAACAGCAAGGGTCTCAGACAAGGATGAGAGTTGGCTCATGTTTGTAGACGATACAGTGCTGATTCGGGAAAGTGAAGAGAAACTGCAGAGGCTAGTGAAAGAGTTTGTAACTGCCTGAAAAGAGGAGAACATTGAACAGGATTAATGTTATGAGGTAAAATGAAAACCAGAGAGACTGAGTAGTGAATGTTGCTATGGACAGTGAAATAATGGAAGCAGTAAATTTATATAAGTATTTGGGATTCAATATAATGGATGATGATTGAATGAGAGCCGAAGTGAATCATAGAATAAGGGAAGCAAATAAGGTAGCTTGATGTGTACAAAAAATTAGGAGGAAATTTGGGGGTCTAAGGAACCTAATTATTACACAGTGATATTTTTTGCTTAATAAAACAAAAGGAAAAAATTAAAGTGATGTTGAATTATTCCAAGGATAGAATATTTATTTTAGATGTGTTAAATATGTAGATAACTCGAATTACTTAAAAAAAAAACTGCAAGTTACCAGTTGCCACAACTAGTAGATTTATGAAGACTTGGTCTTCACAACATTCTACGCCTACATCCTTTTCATCATCTTACTTATAATGTTTACAATGATCAAATACTCCTATGCCCAAGTCTTATATATTATACGTGTTTTAACTTTATATAGTTTATTATAGTGGGAAAATCATGATTGTTCTACTTATGTGTTCGAATAAAATGGTTCTTTCCAGGTGAATCACCTCATTTCCAGGTATGTGGAGTGTATTGTTTATTTTAATAGGTAAACAAAATGTTGCTTTGTCTTAATATCTCTTCTTCTTCTTCTTCTTTTCATTCCAGTTAGCCCCGGGCACCCATAGGTGCCCGTGTCCGTGCCTTACCGGGGTGGAGATGACCTTACGGGTCCGTGGCTGTCGGACGGGTGGCACCCCAACCTGTCCGTGCGGGAACGAGCGGAGCGGTTCCATACAGCCTCCGTCGGCGTGCGAGGGCCTCACCCCTCCGACGGTCGCTGCCGCTGGAACGCAGGCTTCCTCCTCCAGCAGCCAGCCGAAGTCGGACACCTTCCTCTCCGTTGCAGCCGCGGCGGCAGCGACGTATTCGAACGCAGCCGCTGCTCCGCCTCCGCCGCAAAGCCTTCTGGCGGCTCCCGTCTGCCAGCCTTCCAGGTCACCGAAACCGAGCTCCCTCACGCGCTCTCACTCCACCGCGTCCGGCCGAGTGCTTCCAAGCTCACACCTCCTGGATCACCTCGGATGCAAGGGCGTCAGCGGCCCCAGGGTGAGCATCCTCTCCCCGAAGGGTCACGACGGGCCAGATGCGCCTAGGCCGATGGCTCGCCTGTCTTCGAGGTCCTTCTCGCACGGGTGCCACTCCAGCCGCCAGGGAGCCATCAACAGGATATCCACCAACTCCTTCACGAGCAGGCGCGAACGGGAGCCCTGGTCTTTGGCCAACATGCCCAAGAGGCCCGGGCGCTTCTCCAGCAGGAGGAACCGCTCGACGAACGCCAACAACCACGCGAGTGGAGGAGGTCACTCGTCGTCTCTGAAGCATCGCTCTCACACGTCGAATAGCCATCCAGACTTCCGCGAGTTCCGCTTCTGACCTAGACCTACAGAGCCCGGGGTTATAGACAAAGCTTCTCCTATCTCCTCTTTCCTTTCCTGTCCTCTTCCCTCCCCGTACCTTCCTCCTCCTCTTCCCCTCCCGACGTCTCTTTCTCTCCTCCTCCTCCTCCTTCTTGCGAGTCTCCCGTTCCCTCACAAACAGTTGAAGTGTCTTATGCGTTCATGGTTGTGAAATGTACTTTTGTGGCCCCCCCGAGAGGCGCCACTCCACCAAATGTTCCTCCCAGACATTTGTATTCTTAGATCACAAACACACATACAAAAAAAATAAAAATAAAAAGACATACGCATCTATACACACGCGCACCTCATTACCGCGCATCTGGAAGCTATTATTTAATAATAAATGCTCAAATCTGTGTGTTAATACGATACATGACTCTTATGTATATTTGTTGTTCCTCGACCGTGTGTGTTTGAGCATGCGCGTGTGTATGTGTTTTCTATTTAAGGAAGAAAATATATATGTATAGAAATAAAAACTCTCGTCACGTCATGGGAGGTTTTGCAAATCGAAGGTGTTGGTAACTTGCTCCCTTTGCAAAATAAAAAATATATATATATATAAGTATATATATATAAACAATAATCAGAAATTGCTCATGAAAAACTCAGTGACCAGACATTGATAAACGTGTGACATTGTACATACCAAGAAAAGAAGACAACGTTTAGATTTATTTTTTGCGTTGCGCCTGTGTGTGTGCGTGTGTGTGTGTCTGTGTGAGATAGTCCAAAAAAAAAAAAAAGGAACAGTCAGGATGCTGAACCTACTTGGAGCGGAGGTGCAGCGGCTATTTATGTTAAGGTAACATACGGAGCGGCTATTTATGTTAAGGTAACATACGGAGCGGCTATTTTATGTTAAGATAACATAACGTAGATGGTGCTATCTATAATAACTTTCATTTCGATTAGACAGTATCCGCATAGAGTTTCGGTCACCATGAGTTTTGCTTCAAGTGTTTATATATATGTATTAGCATCGCGGGTGATGACGTAATGATAAGGACATTTAGAAAGTGTATTGTTTGTGATGCAAAGCAGATGAAAGACACTAAGTTGTTTTCTCTCTTTCGAGACGCGTGAGACTTGACACAGTTTTAACAATTCTAACGCTAAATTGTAGAGTTAAATTACATTAACCTCGTACAGAAACACATCAGTTGACCTTCACGTAAACCTGAAATGGGGTGATAGATATATAATTTTTTTTTATTCACGTCACAGTAACTAAAGCCACTTCTTCAATCTCTGTCCCAGCCTTCTACAACGACTACAGAAATCTCTCTACTAAACAAGATTGATTGATTGATTTGTGGTTACTAAAACTGGCGTCACAGCATACTAATGAAGATCAGGACCTGTACAAAACCAGTTCATTTTGTAACTGCCACCAACGCCCTGTGAAAAACGGTTTTCATCTTGTAGTTTGTCATAAAATTTAGACGAGACAGTTTGGGTGACTGAGTTGCTTAATCTAATTATTTAATCTTATTTTATTGTAAATTTGAACCCGTGGAAATGATTGGGGAATTTTAATTATTATCTTTTATGGATATGACTGTTGCTTACTATATTCGATTTCATTTTGCTTGAAAAAGGGGAGAGAGGTGTTTTGTGAATTAAGAGTTTTATTGATTTTAATGAATTTTTAAGATCTTTGTATTAATGAAAAAAACATTAATAATAAAACTTTTACCAGACAGCCTCAAAGTTTCTATATATATATATATATATATATATATATATATATATATATATATATATATATATATATATATATATATATATATATATATATATATATATATATATATATATATATATATATATATATATATATATATATATATATATATATATATATATATATATATATACATATATATATACACACAACTCTGTCAGCAATAATATTGACATAATTGTAGGGAGATATTTAACACTTTGAAACTGATCCGTATTTATGGATGGAATGCCGGAAGTAGTTTCATCTCTTGAGGCAGATTTTTTTTTTTTTTTTTTTCATTTCGGCACCATTGCACATTGTTATCTTTGTAGGCTTCAGCAACTCGAGTCAGCGGCCTGTTCAGTCCATCATCCCATTCACATCCACACTATGGAATTCTCTTACCTTCCTCAGTATTTCCATATGGAATTCTCTTACCTTCCTCAGTATTTCCATATGGAATTCTCTTATCTTCCTCAGTATTTCTATATGGAATTCTCTTACCTTCCTCAGTATTTCCATTATCATATCATTGCTAGGTCCTTAGACTGAAACCTCTGCCAAGGCTGAGCTATCCACTTCCCTCCACAAAACATCCCTGGTTCCGAAAAGTTACATTCCTATCTCTCCCAAAATTTAATCACGTGTTGCCATTCACAAGTCCCACCTTTGGTCAAATTTTCGTCCAAATCCATGCCTACCTTTTTGCGTTATCGTGTTACAAATTAACTTAACCAACAGCATAACCTCCTTTGTGGACATTAAAGAAGAAGTTCATTGTGTACAATCAGAGGAGGTTGGAAGGGAATTCTAAATTGATTTTTTTTTTATTTTTACATTTGTCCGTTTGTTTCCTTCATATCGTTGGTTACTTTAGCTATGTTGTAATAGTTATTGTCACTGTTGACTTAACAAATCCTAACAGGGAATTCAGTGATATATATGAGTATACATACATACACATATATATATAATCATGAAGCTACAAATGTCATTTAATATCTCCGATGGAGAATGATCACCGAAGGGGAATTTATAAAGCTCAGTGGTAGCGTCGACTGGAGTTGCTGGGTTTGTGCTGTGTCGTGGGATTGCGACCCGACAGTACCAATCCATTTATCACTTATAAATTCCCCTTCGGTGATATTTCTCCATTGGAGATATTCCCGAGGTAGCGTGAATTTGATATTAAGCTACATTTGTAGCTTCATGATTGTATATAAATCATGGTGTGATGAAAAAAATTCATATATATATATATATATGTATGTGTGCATGTGAATGTACGGAGGAAGCCAAGAAATGTAAAGCTTTATTTCATTTGGACGTAGCTTCTTATTTTGTTTATAAGGTAACCATGCAATATGAACATACATTATTGACAGGAAAGATCATCTCAGGATAGATAAAGAAATACCTTCCTCCTTGGAGATTTGAACTGCCGACTGGTGAAACGCCAGTTCAGTGCCTTGTACACTCAACTGCAACAGGATTAAATAAAGGGAAGACTCGCTGCTGGTGAGTGAAAGGGTAATGCATTGACCTTAAAAGTTTCACTAGTGGAAAATTCAAATTCCCAAAGAGGGAGATTTTGTTACAAAAAAGTAACACTGATTGATAGATTGACAGAGAGATTAGATGGAATTCTAGAGTGCACTAAGTGTGTATAAATGCACGTATTCAGCATTATTCATGTTTTAGATTAAATACTTTCTCATTTCATTGAAATTTTAAGTCATAATTGTTTTGTATCATGGTACACTGCCAAGTGTAAGATTATAAGAATCTAGTTTCTTTATTGTCAGGTTAATGGGGTGTGTTATGTAACAATAAATTTCATACGTGAGCACAGGTTCTCTTGTGATTGTAACGCGTGTACCACTTGATTTTCAGTCTAAAAAAAAAAAAAACAAACGACTCCCAACACCACTAAAAGCCTAACCTGAGTTAACCTAACCTACTAATACATCTTAACCAAAACCTGTTGTAGTGTACCCTTCTAGTGGAGGCTTTGCTCCCACACCCCAGGATTTACCCCTAAATTCATTTTGACTTTACGTCTTAAAAGACAATTCATCATTCATGTTTTTCATGTGGCGTGGCAGAGCTCAGATAACTTACAAAAATAACGACCTCTCATTACTTAACGCGTCACATCGTGTCATGGGGTTGAGTCATTCATTAACTCATCTCACTGAGTAGACCATCACCCCATTTTCCCCCCCTAGCCGAGTAGGACCCACATTCCAAGTTAGTTTATCCTTGGTTCATCGTGGTCACGTTCAGAAACATTACTTCATTGTTCCGCTCCTCCTGAAGCTTTTCGTGCATGACGGTTGGCAGGGTCGAGTCTAGACACCAATTTTCACCCTCCTTCCAGCTCTGAAGGTATTTTATTCGTTATCTGCTCCTGTGGGAACCTAATTCTCACAATTCCCCACTATCTGTTCTTTGTCAACATCAAATAAAGTTACTCGAGTCATTTTTATGTAATTAATGCGAAGAAAGTTAGAGACTAAAAATTGGTCAGGAGTGCTACCAACCTAAACCTTCGGAAAGGAACGCCGTCGTGAAAAGTGTAGTGTTTCTCAGTCTGGCCAACACTCGCAATCTAGTGAACAGTGCAACCCGCTTTGGTTTCCCTTCAGTTCAGTCTCAGACACCGTCAATTGTTTTTTTCAGTTTTAGTTTTTAATTTCAGAAGTCTGTTAGGTTAAGTCAAAGAGTTGTTCATTATCTACCCATATCACATCTCTCGCCATTTTATCATGCATGATAATAATCACTAGACATATATAGATAAGAGAACCAGTACCTCAGACATAACCCAGTTTTTTAGTGGAGAATCTGTATTTATATATATTCTACGAAAGTCATCGTGTATTGGATCATCAAGAGTGCATATTTTACAATTCCAATATATATATATATATATAGGCGTATCGTTACCCCTGTGAAATGACGGTTTCCGGACGTTTAATAAAACATTGTACATATCCGATTAAGTGTGCATTATCATCCTCATCGTCGTCATCTTTAGTATCATCTCTTCATTATACGATCATAACCATTACCAAGGTCTGCGTCATTTCCTTTCAGTGGTTGTCGGAAAACTTCTTGTATGTATAAAAGAATAAAACTTGCGCTTATGTCTGAGTGACAGGAAACCTTTCCTAACTTAGTAAGACTTTCTTTGTGATAGGTTGGACGTAAGGAAAAAACAATGACATTGTTCAGTCTAGTGTAGGGTATTTTTACACACGCTTTGATGCTATGGAAACGTTGTCCTTGGGTGGACTTAGTCCTCGATAAGTTACAGCGTACTTTGGGAACCGAGGACAGCGTCGACTTTGTAAGCTATAAGTGCTTAGACAAATGTATATAGATGAAAAAGAGCCTTAAAATATCTGTATAATCTGCAGTTTGCTATAATTTAGTTATATATTAGTATAACAACAGACTTTATGAGGTAGTGAGAAAAGTAATTGGCTTATTTTAGTTCCCGTGAGAAGAGCATTATGAAACAATGCTTTATTTCCAAAGGCTATGTTGGATTATGAAGTTAAACAATAAGGAGACGTTCAATTCAAGAATAACTAATGTGATATTTTCTAATTTCGAGTCGAATAAAGTCTAGAGTGTAAGCGTCGGTTGCTCTACATGCGTCATGAATGTGGCGTTAAAACCTTCTGCTATCTCGCAGCGAGTGTGGCGCCTTTTATCCTCTAAAAAGCATAATAAAAGTCATTGAGAACCAACCCAGCCTTCCATCCATGACTGTGCACCCTCCCGCTCCTTCCCCTTCTTGTCAACGTCACCCGAGATCATTAGACCTATCAATCACGATCATAGACCCATAAGCCGAGATGTGTGCATCTCGGCCTCAACCCAACCCACAGAAATGATAATATACATACACATAACCTGTTCCTGGATCCGTCCTGCCTGTTCGTTCACGATATTTAGTTATATCTAGATCAAGGTTTATATAGCTGGCGGCGTAGAATTCATGTCGATGAGACTATTCGTCAATTAACAGAATGAAATTCATTATTTTGTATTTTCCGCACATGAAATCGGCATGCTTATGTGAACGGTCAAATCCACGAGGTGAGAATTTCCAGTGTGTAGCTAGGAAATTCTGAATATGGGTTTGGACTGTACTGTTAAAGCCAGACCATATATATATATTAATTTATACGCGTATGTATCTATGTATGAATGTATATATAAATTCCTGCCAGCTAAATTAAGTTAAAATTAACTTTGTAATCATATTCAGAAAAATATATATTGTTTTGTTTGCATTTCTCTGGGACAATAGGTTACGACACCGTCAACTAGACCTAAGGCCTGTCAGGAAAAGTCAGATCAATACTCTTGTAAAACCTACTCAGCATCACTCCAAGTGTCTGGGATATTGTACTGTAGTGCAAAGTGTGTATTTAATGGCCGAATGAGCCTCCAAGACACGGAAATGGACTAAGGGACGAAGGCTAAATGAGCCGTCAAGACAGTAAAAGGAAATAGTTCAAAGAAGAAGAAAATGGACAAGGAAAGAACTTTCGGTGAAGATTGTTGTTGACGAGTGAGCGATATAGTTTCGGCTGTTTATGAGCTGCAAATGAATACGGTATGCGTTGCAGGTAGATGTTTAATGCGTAGACAACTAGAAGTACTGTCGTTGTAATACTGAGCGTAGTGTCGTTATTCACTGTCATATTCAAATAGATGTTGTGGCGCTCAGTTAGGTTCAGTCTAGTGCGCTGTTGGATGGAAAGGGTGGGGGGAGAATATTATGTGTAACGGCACCTCATTTGTCGTGGTTGCTCTGTAAGAGACTGGTTGGGATATATAAGTATATATACAGCAGGAAAAGGTGAGAATCATAATAACATTGTCCGTGTGTCGCAAATCCTTCCTTTTAAAGAGAAAAAAAATAAATACACAGTATTATTCATAGCTATCTTTAGTTAATTTTACAGTTACAGTTATCATTTCCTTCTAATAAAATTATTTCACATACGCGTGTTTTTTTGACCTCTTGTTTTTTCATGATATTCGGCAAGTTGCATAATTCAGGTAAAGGAAAGTATCGCTGACTTAAATACCTGACAATTGTTATTTATTTGTTATTGAAGGTGCCTCTTGATGATGACTTCCAGGTACCTGGTCTTCCCCAAGGTGTTTCCATAAGTTCAGTTTCCTTCGTTATGGTTATTTTATCAATTGTCTCCATTACTGAACTGGGGTAATAATGGTAACGTTCCTTACCTAAATGAATACTGCCTCGGAAAGGGATTAAGAAACCACTCAGCCACGACTACCATATTATTATTGTTCATGAAGTTATATAAAGAACAGGAGATAGATAAACCACAGTTAATGTACATGACTTGTCGAAGCAGATGTTATCCGTATGTGGATGAACTGTCGGCATAGCCATTTATGTTGGCAAATAGAAATTGTTATCAGCAACGTTGTTCCTTCTTTACAAAATAATTTGAGGAGAAAGAAGTGCAGCTGAATAAAAGTATACTTATGGATAAATGTTTGTCAGTAGATACTAAAGTTTTCAGTTGTGACTTATTCAGTCGACAGTTTTCCACGGACCCGTGAAACCGGGAATGGCAGTGACATGGAGTTGCCTGTTCGTATATTTCAATCATAATTGCCATGCTAGGATGAGGTTTTTGTGTACTGTGGAGCTTTTAAGTGTTTATTTTACCTCAAGATAATGTTGCTTGTGCCCTTCGCCTTCGACTTCAATCAAGAATGTGGCCTTGCAAGTTAGTAGTCTGGCCAAAAAAGGTAGGCAAAGTTCGCTTTTTTGAGAAATAGCAATGGTTATATGGTACAGGTAGCTATCTACGTGACCCCTATTTATGGTGTCTATGGAGGGTGCAAAGTGACATAGGCCTAGGCTATGGGTTAAACCTGCAAGGTCATTAATTGGCTAAGCAAGCATTGCAGAGAATGGAATGCCGATAAGTAAAATGATAGAGGAGAAAATAGTAATCAGCGAATGTAAATTAACAATGAACGTGAATGGTTAGCCTATGAAAAAAAATGGACCATACACTTAGGCCTATAAACTTATGGGCAGTAAAATTTACTCTAGTATATAATCATTATTGCTACCCTCCCCCAGTTTCAAGAGATCTTTTCTTTTTGGTTTTACATAGGAAACTATATAAAGGGTTTTTGTTACAGCAATCATCAATAGTTTTGGATTTGATTTTGTTTTTGGTAACGATGGGGGATAAAGTTTCACTCTAAAATAGTAATAGTTTCTTGGTGGTGAAAATGTTTTCCTATGATTTAGTGTCTGTTTTTAGCGATTTTAATATTCGTTTTGGTAGCAAATTGTTTGTTTTAGAAATACTGGACCACCCCAATACCCTACAGTTATGGGGTACCAGAGTGGTAGACTGGAGTTTTCAGACAGGTAAAACTACTAGAGTTGCACAGTACTGTATGCCCATTTCCATGAACTGTGCCTTACTTACAAGCATATTAAAGAAAATTCAACAGGGATGCATTCTAATATTGACCTTCCCTTAACGTAGCCTATTTTAGGGTGATATGCCCCTGCCTGGTCAAGCCCCCCGCCCCCCCCAACCCTTTCAACATTAAATCATGCAAAGCAGAATGTGTGCATGGTAGTTCTGCAGCTTTACTAAAAACAAAATGCTTGTGAAATACAAAGGTACATTGTAACCTGACTTACCTTACGGTACCAGGTCTTTACCTGGCCAGGGCTTTGGCCCCCAGGACCCCACCTAACCTAACTAACGTAACCACACCAACCCTACTTAACTTAAAGATGCCAGCTGGGCTGGTCCCACCTAACATAACCAAGGTCATCAGGTCCTTGTTCATGTAGGGTATGATGTCACTGTGAATATGTACTGGTGTTGCATTATAGGCATTACCCACAGTGCATTGGGATGCAAATCCAGTTGGTAGCCCACTTTCGTTAACATAGAAACATATAAAGAACAGAGATATTTTCATCTCAGTAATGGTAAATTTACAGTAGATTTTTGCATGTGTTTTGTATAAAGCATATACAGTACAGTATATTACAGAAACTTCAGAAGAAAACAAAACAAAAAACACTCCAATATGGTGAGCTGATACCAAAATAAAGAAATACCAGCACTTGAATAAAGGGCAAAATGAAAATCCGCAAGGGAAAAGAGTTAACTTTACACTGATTACAATTATCATGAATAGTAATCACAAGGAAAATATGCAGATGTAATTATTAAGGTTTTCAAGTATTTAGGGCTACCTAACTGTTGTCCCAAGTTTTGTTTATTTTGTTTTGTTTTGGGCATTGCTTGTCTTGTAAAACAACTCTTGATGCTTGCTTAACTAAAATTTGTTCCTGTGGAAATGCAGACTATCACCTTTCTTGTAGAGGTATTCCACAGTGTATGCTGGAATTGGCCATTGAAACTTTGTAACACTGTGATACATTAATCATGATTAAGTGGGTTAATTAGGGAAATACCTTTCAGTCACCTAGCACTTGTTGCCTTTCTCTTGACAGCCAAGTTGGAATTTTTTTGAGTGTTTTGTTCATTTAAGAATGGGAAAATATTGTCAGGGGCATTAGTGAGAGTGGTGGACCTACGTTTCCTTCATCTTGGTGATTCCCTGATGGTTATTACCATTTAGTTGGGTGGGGGGAAAATTTGTTGCTGTCTTAGGAAAGTTTTGGTAGAGGAGGTAGAAGGCAGCCTACCACTTTCCCAGTGCACTGAACTTCTAATTACTCCTTCCCTGCGTACGCTTTTCTCTAGGATAAGAGGGGTTATGCTTGGGAGATTGGGGGATCATTACACCAACTCTTATTATGCTGACTGCTACCATCTGCAGTGGCTGCAACTGCCAGGAGTTCAACACTATTGAGCTTTCAGTAGCAGTCGTCTTTCCCATGGCAGATGCCCCAATGGCATTGAACATGGCCTCAACCCATAGATTGGAGTTAGATGCAATCTGGGGGCATAGTGATGAAGCACAAGTACTTTCCTTCCTTTTCCTCCCTGTTGCTGAGCTCATCCTTGTCTTCTTCAACTTCCACCTGTAGGGAGAAGATTCCTCAAAGATCTTAAACAAAATATCCTGTTGGTTTTTGAGTGGTAGGTGACAGTAAGATGTTCGCCGTAGGTAGAGCTGACATGGATCTTACAACCAGTTTGGTACCCTGGTTGACCTGTACTTCTGTTGCAGTGTCTGTCCATGTATTGTGTACAGGCACCCCAAGCCTTTCCATGTCTTCCTAAAGAGTAGGAAGGCTCAGCCCACCCTGGGGTGCAGATACCCTAGTAGCTCATTTTCCAATGCCAAGTGGTTTTCCCATTCTGCTGCTCTTGGCATTTTCTCAGAGATTCCCTGTGGCCCAACCCCTCACCCAAGTTAAGTAGACCATTATTGTTGATGCAGAGGACTCTCCCTCCAAGTGGAGCTTTCATTCAGCAAGCACCTCTTCATATCATCTGCCTTTGTGGAGTTAAGCCCTTCTCAGTCACCATGATAAAAGGCTAGCTGTTCATCCATCATAGCTTAACTTGGCCTCTCTACTGGCCTTTGAGACAAACCTCAGACCTCAGACCGTTGTTCCTTGATGAGGCTTATTGGTGAATATCCCAGCCTTTTCATGTGGTACTGGGAGGGTTGGAATTAATCTTATGCGCATTAATTCCTGGGTTTGTGGTGGAAAATCCAGAATCGTCAGTCTGACGAGATACACAAAAACTTTATTTCCTTTCTCTGGGACCTTACTGGTGGTCCAGACATGAGGCTTCTATGCTTGGTGTGAACTATGTGTACTACCAAAGTAGGACCCTACCTCTGAAGTCAATACCAGCAAACATAGAAGTAGGTGCTTTGGAATATCACTTTCCTGGCATTTTGATGTATCAATTTGAGCTTACAATGCTTCCAACAAGTAGATATTCATAGAAGTCAAGAGCTTTTTGTTGTATCAATTTGAGCTTACAATGCATCCAACAAGTAGACAGTCATATAAGTCAGTTTATATGGAACAGTTTCTGGCATTTTGGTGTAATTCTTTGGTAACAGGTGATAAGGGCAGCTATCTGGAGCATCAGACCACCTGTAACTTGTCATCCCTAACAGACATAACCCATAGGTTCCAAGATTTTTCTGTGGGTTTATTGGTGGCTACTCAGCAGGTTGTATAAACACCCAGCTCCTTTTGGACAGAAAAACATCTCTCCAAAGGTGCTCTTGAGCACAATGCTTGGGTCAAACAGTAGAGTGACTGGCTTCTCTCCATGCTTCCCCCTCTTGACAGTCTTTGGGGCAGCAGCCTGCATAGTACATGCTGGACCAAGCAGAGATGCAGGTTGTCACTCAATTGAGCAATTAGTCTTAAAATGGAATGGAATATAAAATTTAGGCCAAAGGCCAGGCACTGGGCCCAGTGAGGTCATTCAGCACTGAAAGAGAAATTGAGAGTTAAAGATTTTATGGGTGTAAAAAGAGGAAAACCTCGCAATTGCATTATGAAACAAGTGTTAAGAGGGGTGGAAAGTAAGATGTGAGAAAGAAAATATGAATGGAAGTACTGCACTATAGTAAAAGAAATGAAAAGTGTTGCAGTTTGGGGCTGAGGGGATGCTGCAAAAGCTCTAGCGGATGAGAATTAGGTCCCTCTGCTCTTTTCACAAAAAGGGTGAATAGAGCTATATTCTTAACCCAGTAGTCACGTTAGCCCGTTATAGTTTTATTACGACTTGTGCAACCCCAGTGGGGCAGCACTTGGTTCTCCAGTCATTTCCTCATTTAAGCAAGGTTCTAAGCACCCACACTCAAGGCCCTACCACCTTGGCATCCCCATGCCAGACCAATTAAAAGGTTACGTGAATCATATGACTCAACTTTGCTTGCACACTTTTGTTACTGGATCGAGACATTTTGTGTGGGTTTTCGGCTGCCTGTCATTTGACACTGATGGCCTACCCCTATCTCTGAATGAGTTTCGCACATAAAAGATTTTTTATATTCCCATTGGAAATAATTTAAGTAATTTACATTTATTCATATTATCCACCTCAACCACACCTTGTCCCTGATTCCAAAGAAATAATGCTTGCATTGAGGAATACAGTAGAACCGAATAGAATATACAATTTAGGCCTGAAGGCCAAGTGCTGGGACCCATGAAGTCATTCAGCACTGAATTGAGGAATGCAGTACTCTGAAGAAGTGTCTTGTCTATATATTTTGGAAGAATGTAAATTATGTAAAGAATATTAGTTTAATCATCTTTTAGTAATGCTTATTGTATGCTATTATGGTGTTGTTTCGCCTAAAATTGACATTTACATTATTCATTTTAGTGATATTAGTTTTTCAACTGGTTTTTATTAGTAGTTTTTACTGTCAATTAATTTTCTTTTGTTTAAGAGTAATTTTCGAGTTTTGAGAGTCTGACTAATTTTAAATACCAAAAAAAAGGTGAAATGAACCTCATTTTTTCATAGCATGGCTCTAAATCTGTATGAAGATTAACTTTTTCTTCAATTCTCAGGAGGTATGATTTGAGGAACTTTTAATCATGCATTGGTGGTCAACATTCAAGGATAAGCACCATACACTTCCTGCCTTGAAGATCACCACCTGGTCAAGATTGGAATCAGCCCTGAAGCAAAGGTTTGACATACCTTGTGTTTGCTTTACCACAACACTTAGCAGGTATGCTATCCATCCTAAGTTTCTTTTGTGTTACTAAGAGCAATCCAATCCATATTTACTATATAGATGTGTTAGAAGTGAAGAGTCAGTCCTCACTGTAGTGGAGGTAACGGAGTAGGGAAAATGGTGAGAAGCCAAGCTATTAAAACTACTAGGGGCTAAGTTATGCAATAATGAAGAATTAGATTTCATTTTTGGAATTGCTGATGCTTATTCCTTGGAGATTTGATTCACATAACCCTTGAGACCAAGTATCATAATCCAGATATTTCAGAATATTTACAGTAGCTGTTTCATATAACTATCCAATATTCACAAACTCCAAACAGTCTTCAACACAAATCCTTTAGAGAACATTTCTCAATCCTTTCACTTTATCCAATGTTGAAATCTTTAAGGATTTTTGTAATTTTAGACAAAGATCTAAAATATCTGTCAAACAATCAGGCCAGCCCCATGAGTTGAACATGTTAACTATGGTTGGGTTAAACTATTTAATATATTAATAATAATAATAATGAAAACCATCCCTTCATTTTTTATATAGCATGTCTGGCAATCATATAATTCATTTTGTTAAACTACACTGCTCCATTTAGTTCAACAAGGAAGGAGTGCAAAAGATTAGAAGAGCAGCTAACAATACATAGTTACTGTAACTAACTTTGCAAAATAACGGCACTATGATCTGACACAGTTTTGAAGCAAAGAAAAAACAGGTTCTTACATTCCTTTATGAAAGTTATCTTACAACTTACAACCTCATACATAAGGAAAAAATAATTACATAACTGTATGTAGAGCTGAATGCTTTTCTTTTGGAAATGAACATGTTACTGCTAACCAATGAAAAATATGAATTCAGCTCCTGTAACCCTATGTATCATTCAATGCAAAATGCATAACAGTGAAAGTAGAATAATGCTACACTACTAGCTGAACAACACTTTGCCTACTGATGTAAATGGAACCAATGAAGGTATATTCAAAACTTGAATACACACCAGATTAGGATTATACATCTGATGTGGACCAGTGTCTACAACCTGTTAACAAGGAAAACTACAGGTCAAGGCTACTCCTAAGGGGCTTCAGGATTTATCTTAGGTATTAATACGCTGTCCTGCATAAAAGATTACGCACTGGCTTTATATATTAAAAATATCCATTTAGAAATTACAGTACTGTACTTCTATAATTTTGTATATTATGACTTGTACCAGACATCGCATTTGGTATGATGCCAATGAAAATGTTAACTTAGTCATGAAGACTGACAACTAAATGAACACTGCATTAAAAGGTGTAATGAACAGAGAACTGAACACATCTAACACATGAAGTAAATTCAACAATACACGAGAAGGTGATTACATTTTTGTGAACTGCAAGACGTCTATGTTAATGTGTAGAGATTGTCCAGTTGTCCTACAAGAATGTGGAACACATACAGACAGAATAATACTTGAGACACAGCATTGGAGAAGGTTTTAGAGACAGAAGACAATGCTGTACTTGAAAGTTCCTTGAAAGGTATAATTCACCAGTTAGTAAGGACTGTAACTTGAATATATGTAACAATGCAAGTGATACATTTCTACATCCAGTTGAACCTAAACCATTTTGCATATGAAAACCTCTGCATAATAGGATATCCAACATTCCAGTAATTAAATAAATGCTGAAGTATCACAGTAAACAAAACTATCAGGATACACCAACACTAAGAAAGATCTGGGGATTAAAAAGGAAATTAGAGTACAAGAATTAACATTACAATAGCATGTAGTGATGGCTGGGCATTATACAATGAAATAAAAAATGGCATGATAATCCCACTAAAACACAAATAGGCCATTTTACTCTAACAGACCTACAGCTACTGTTTTTGTTTTACATGCTAATGCTTTCTTTCAGGTTACAAACCTTCATTACACTCCTGGGGTGACTAACATAAGGGACCTGTTAAACAATACTTGATTACAATGATGTGCTAAATCCTTGATGAAAGGCTTTCTATGGAACAAGTACTTACGTTACATGACAAAACAAAGTACCATGGGCACCACTATCCAAGTAAAACACTGAATAATAAAACACAGAGTAATGGGGATTGGTAAAGAACGACAAATGTATGTCCCTTTAAATGACATGAGAGAAAATGCTTCTCCAATAATACATAATATAACAAACACTGTATGTATACGACTGTATAATTTATTCAAGACTTGCCAAGAAAACTGCTTTCCCATGCGATGAGATTGCCAAAGGATTAACTTCCAGTTTGAAAAGATCTTAGAAGGAAACAATACTGGTTGGATATGTTTAAGAGTGTAAGTGAAGGAGAGAGAGAGGGAGAGAAAAATAAAAAGCCAAATGGCATAGCACTGACAGTCTAGAGTAGCTGGGAACAACCTTATGAGAAGTTTTTTAACAAAATATACATCTTTTCAGTAACATGCAAGATAAAGTGTGCTTCTTCCAAAATTACTTCATGTGTATAGTATCTTTGGCACCTAAAATAGTGTTTAACATGTCACACACGACTGACAAATGGTCATGATGAACATAAAGGAAACATTTCATTTCACACTTAAAACAACTAACGGCACTTGTTAAGCCAGATACCACAGTGCTAATTATTACACCAGAAAATTTGAAATGCAAAGTGCATTTGGAAAAAATCTGATGCTTAAAACTTTCTGTAAGCAGTCAAATATGCAAAATCTTTAGGTTTCACTGCATGGTTGCCGCATGTCCAGATTATGGAAAGTCTGTGACACAATTGTACTTATATATTAGTGTACTAAACACCTTGTTCTTATTGCTACAGCAAAGAACCATCACCCAACTGATCTTATTCTACAAGGCATTCTTAAAAAATATTACAAATTTTTATACACGCTGCACTGGATTTCCTTGTGATTAAACAACTCTGCAAATGAAAATGTTGAATTTTCAGTTTCAGTAACACCCTCTCATTCTTTCCTCTAACAAAAAATGCTTTGATGATATTTTAAGTAGTTTATAACTAGGTCAGAATATACCGAAGTATATTTTGAATTTGAACAGTATACTGTACTGTATTGTCATAATTTTGCACATAAACTCAAGCAAATAAAAAAAATAAAAGGCAGGTACATTTATTATATGAACATAAGAGCTGACATTTGTACATCTTTAACTTTGCTTACTACCATGTATTCTTCAAGATGCCTATTTTACACTATATCTTTTCATGCCAAGAAGCAAAAATCTCTCAACTGCAGATATACTATTAGTGTGTAAAGATGCATATAATCCAAGCTATAGTCTGCCTTTCTTAACAAATTTTGGGGAGAGGGCCTTAACTGCACACTATGAACTCCAGATAGTGTCAAAAAATAGCACTTGCAATCGCCTACTTACCCTCAAATGATAGCAAGATTAAGGGGGTGGGGGGTTATACCATACATAAATAAGAAAGCAAACATATATTCATATATACTGTATATGGTAAGAAGGAGAATCGCCTTCTATATTTCTACTAACATTATTATTACCGTAATCATGATCATGATTGAGAATTTATTTAACCAAATCTTGTCCCAGACAAGATTATAGAACCTCAGAATAAAAATTGCATAAGTTGAAGCATGTCTTTCAGTCACCAACACCCCCAGATATTACATCAATAAAATAAAACTGCTGTTGTACAAGAAACAATTATGTAAATTATGTATTGGAATGATTTACGTCTTAAAACTTTTATATATATTACTATTTTCAGATAACTTGTAACACCTTTGCCTAAACATGACAGAATTCTAAAAGGATTCTAGCAACCAAGATATTTTGTACAGAGAAATCATTTTCTCTTTTTCCATAATCACCAATAGTCTTGCTTCACTTGAACAGAAATTTAATGCTGTGATATCTGGTGACGTACATAGATTCTTCTATACAGGAGGTAGACACTTGTCAATAAATTTCTTGATGTCGGCCATTTCCTAAAATGAAAAAAAAATGCATATGTAACACTGAGAAAATTAATACTTCATAAACAATAAAAATACAAGACTCCTTTGAAAACCTTTTATAAAGGATATATAAAAGTACAGGTACGTTCTTAAAAAAACTCTTGCATAAAACATTAGTCACCACTTCCATACATACAAACTCAACCAGCATATTTAACAGTAAGCAATAATAAATTTTATAGAGAACCACAATAAGGATAATAATAATGTTCACATTTTGTCATAAGTCATCTTAGTTGTCATCTTAGTTTTCTTGGCAAAAAAATAACAGGCATCATTAAGCCAATACTGTAATACTTCATAAATATCATTCTAGATGGAAGACTTCTCATGCACCTTGGTTTTACTTTTATCTTTAATTAATGGTCACAATTAAATCCTGAGAAGCTCTGAGATTATCTGGACCAAAAGAAGCACAGTAATTGCCTTTGGAACTTTGGTCAAATTCATGGAAGGAGTACACTGGAAAGATCACATTGCAACTGAGGGAGTTGCTGAGCAATCTAGTGTTTTTGTATGATAGACTATCTTCATTGTACCTTGTCTAGCACCTCAAATTTTAGTGATATATAAGTAGCTTGTTTAAACATTGAAGACTTCATTCTTGTATTGTATACTTATCCAGATTTAATCCAAGGATGCAACAATAATTTACCATATTAATGGTTAAAATGGGATAACCAGAATAACTGAAGGGGCATGGATCAGTAATTTGAGGTGCCCAATATCTGCTTATCTGTGTGAAGTGGTTCTAATTGGTTTTCCTTTCATTTCAGCAAAGGAGCAGCTTGCGGTTATGGTTATACTCAACCTGGCAATAATTCACGATTCCTTCAATGACCATCTTTTGGCAGCTTTCTGTACTATAAGAATTTAATAAAGAGGCTTCTGGATATGACTGAACGCTTTAACTCAAGTGTCGACAACTTGGCATGTACAACAATTATCCTTTTAATGGCTCAATCACCAGACTTTATTCTTGTGATGTCTAGCAACAGCTAACATCACTGTCATCAGTATCATGCACACCATTCATGGCATTAAGGTTATTGTATCTTCTGGTCGAGGGTACCTGTCGGGAAGAATTTGCCAGGATTTTTTTTTTTTTTTTTGGCAGACCCCTCAGTATCTCTGCATTGCCTATTGTGTTGAAATGATATTCCTTTTGATAACCACCATGTTTATTCTATTAGAAATATTATGCTGGCCATATCAGTAGACTTATAAAGAAATGCACACAAGCTGTTTTACAATGTTTTAAGAATGTATTCAGTATTAACACAATTTTATTTTACACTGGTGCACTTGTGCTGCTTTCTGGATAACAATATTTCAGTACTGATTTTTAATTGTAATAATATGGATACACTATAACCTTATTTGGGAAATGTGTATTTGAGAATCTATGGAATTACTGATGTCTAACAGATCTTGAGCCTGTCTCTCATTTTATGCCAAGTGACTGATCTGTGGAAACAATTCTCAAACTTACACAATCTGTGTACAAACCACATCGTAAGTGTAATTATCAACATTATTTTGACGACTGTATTTCTAAGCTACGTGACAGTTGTAATTTATCAATTTATCTCCGGATTTGTTTGGAAATATGAACAGTTATACCACCAGACATTAACACTTTCTACACTGTCAAATTTTAGACATTTTAATTTCTACAACTTTGTGTTTTACACATTTTAATTCTGTTTCCCTGTATTTCTATTGTAGTTTTTCACTGATTCTGCCGAGCATCAGCCCTTGACAAGCCGAATCAAGAAGTATCAGCCATTGATATTGACCTTTGTTTTGTCCCTGGTAGTGGGTTTAAACTGGCAGGACATGCCAGTACAGTGAAAACAGCAAAACTTCTTGCATTAATGATTAAAACAACCACCATGCGGAAGTTGTTCTGCCTGTGTGACAAAGAAGAATGTTGGTACTTGCCACTACTTAGGGTATACCACCCAAAGAAACAGACCAAATCTGAGGTGTGTTTGAGTCATCTGCTAAGTTCCAAGGAGTCTCATTCAACAGTATCCTACTTTCTGGTTCATATTTATCCAATACTTTACTTGGAATAGTACTATGCTATCATTGAGAAATGATCGCCATCTCTGCTTACATACAGCATATGCTTCACTGTTTTCTTGTCAAAGAGGACCACAGGAACTATTTCTTGTCAGAGAAGACTAGAGTAACTGGTATTTGAGATTTCTTTGTGCCAAAGTTAATGAGTTTGAAAAGGAAATTATTGAGTGCAAAATAACAGTTCATGTTTTTGACAACAGTCCATCACTGGCCACAGTAACTCTAGGACTCTGTAAATATCTCACAGAAAGCAATGCCAGAATATGGTAGTTATCTCACCCAACTTTGTGATGAAGGGTTTCTATGCCGACAAAGGATTTAACTTCATGCCCGGTGATAGAAGAGGCCATCAAATTTTGAAGGACACTTGGAATGCAGCATGGAAACCTCTGTCTGCACAAGCTTGCTTCCAACAGTCCTGATGTTATGGCCACCAATCTGTCTAGTGCTCTTCCTACAAATCTAAAGGATTTACACTTAGATGCCAATGATATGCCAAGCTGGGACTGGAACACCCCAACCATTTCTGGATTCAATTACTCTGCCGTTTCAGAAGCTCTGAATACTACCTACTCCACTTTCCTCTAGACTTCCTGCATGAGGGAGAGGTAGGTGCGCAAATATGTGGTACTTTCATGACCACATCTACCTTTTTGGGGTTGTATTATGCACAGCTCCTAACTACCTCAAAAATGACCAAGGAACCAGCATCCCCTCCCTTCACCTTGACAAGATTTAAATATTGTCAGCTAATTTGTATAGTTCACTGAAGTAATGACCCAACTCCTAAATTTTTTATATTGGGAATATCACTGGATACCTTATATTAATTTTTATCTGGAACATATTTGGTTCAGTTATGGTAAATACTAATATAAGCAAATTTTCCTGTAATTCTCTCTACTGTATTGACAAATATTACTTGACTCAATTTTTTTTCCTGTAAACAATTTAGTTAATAAACATTCTTCTAAATAAAGTAAATGTTAATTTTAAGCACATCCCCCTCTGCAGAAACTTTCATAGTGTACTTCATTACAGATTCTAAAACACATATGGATAAAAATGAAGCTGGGCCTCACTAGGTTTACAAAAAAAAAAATAGCAAATTCACAAACCTCCTCACACGATGAATGCATCATGCCTCTATAGGTCTTGAACTCAATGTTGCCAGCAAATTTCTTAATAATTTGGCTTGTAATCTGACCAAATTTGTAGGGGACAATGGGGTCACAATCACCATGACACTGAAGTATTGGTGACCCTGTGTTACTGATGGCAGCCTGAAAAACAATATTCGTACTGATAATAATACTGACATACAGTGAGAACTGTTTTTATATTCAGAGGGAGATTGATATATCAGCATGAGACAATTCACCAAAAGCCACAGCAAATGCTTAGAAAAGAAATGGAAAAGAATTATTTTAACATTACCTATATGAAAGAACCCCATAAGTTCTCATAGTAGAGTACTTTCCACATGACTAACCCCATAATTTCTCATAGCACTTTCCACATTACTAACCCAATAAATTCTCACAGTACTTTCCACATGATTAACCCAATAAATTCTTACAGTACTTTCCACATGACTAACCCCATAAATTCTCATAGCACTTTCCACATTACTAACCCAACAAATTCTTACAGTACTTTCCACATGACTAACCCCATAAATTCTCATAGTACTTTCTAAATGACTAACCCCATAAATTCTCATAGTACTTTCCACATGATCAAAGTTTCCTTTCTTAACTGAAGCCAGAAGATTAACAGTTTAGAGCAGACCTTATCTCAAGTCTTAAGGAAATAAAGTGCAATGGAGAGAGAGAGAGAGAGAGAGAGAGAGAGAGAGAGAGAGAGAGAGAGAGAGAGAGAGAGAGAGAGAGAGACCCAATCTTTTTTTTTCTCAAAAGAGTTGGATCTACAATCTCTCAAGAAATAGGCGGAATTTCAATACTTCATTTCTTAATCGTTACACTGTCTGTGTGAGTAGGGACAAAACACTCATAGCTGTCTAATTCAGTGACAAAAGGGCAATCAATCTTAAAGGGATGGAAAAAAAAAAAAACTTGTATATATGAAAATACTGTGGGCATATGTACTTTTAATTTCAAGTTAAACCTTATTTAAGTGGACAATAGTAAATATTCATTTGTCTCTAAACACGTGAATACAAGCTGCTGTTATTTGTATTATATAACCTACTTCATCATTAACTCCAAATTAGCTGTCTAAATATTTTTTCCACTAAAAAATTTAAAAAAATATTAAGATGTGCTAGATTTTGAAGATCTATTATCTTTAACTATCTGTAACCATAATAAAGGCTTTCAATAAATCTGAATTTCACAAATAAGCGGAAGTTTAAATATGACACTGCTTTAGAGTGTTCTGAGATGCTGTTATCATTCCACGAAAAGAACCAACATATTTCAAATTATTATTGAGCTCTTTTCAACTTATAACAAAATCAACAAACAACATACCTGTGGATACTCGTCTCTTAAAGGAAGCCAACAAGAGAGACCAACAACGCCTGCGAGTGTCTTGGAGTATGTAAACGTTGAATAAAAGGCTAAGGCTCCACCTTGGGAGAAACCACCTAACATAATGCGTTCATTAGCAATCCCAGCTTTAATCTCGTCTTCAATGAGCTGGTGAATTCCATCTCTTGCCTTCTTGATTCCTTCACTGTCCTCAGGCCCATCTACATCCAAAGACTTGAGATCAAACCTGAATGTAGTTGGTTTATATTAAAATAAAAATTTTTATAAAACGTACTATTTGGATACTTACCTACTATTAAAGATCTCCTTAACTATTGGTATAGAGATATAAGATAAAGATTCAACTTAAATTAAAATAATTTACCCACACCACAGATTTAAACTTATACACTCTGACAACACTGACATCAATGATTTGTTCATGTGTGAAAAGCGTAAATTTTGGCAAGACCTCTTTGGCCAATTCAATAAAAACTATATCTGTATTTTAATTGAAAATCCAAGTTCCAAGTTGAAATAGTCATACAGACCAACAAAGAAGGTTATTTCAATTCCCACTACATTGTACAGATTATACAGCCATTATGCAAGACTGGTCAGTCCCGGGAAGAATCCCAACTTTGTTCTGCCCTATTCTTATTAACTCTGTTATGACAAACTAATGTGTCAACAAAGGTGTAAAATGTCCAGCTGCTTGCTAGTTCAGTGCATTTTGTACACTAGGCAACAAATTATTTTCATCCAAAACATTTTCTACATAAAGCTAAATCTGTGCATCATAAGCATTACACTTTCATGGAGAGGAATGAAAAAAAGTTTGTGCTCTGTCTAGGCACCCTGCTTTGCTGCCAAGTTTCAAATTCAAGAGTAGGAAACATACAGCATTCAGTGAAAGAAATTATAGTTTATCAAAGTTTGGGGGCTCAATTTATGCAATCAAGTCTCTTTCCGCAATTTATGGATAGTTTCATTTTAAATGTGAAGAAAACAAGTATTCCTTCAAATGCTGTACTGTACTGATGTTCTGGGATGAGAACAAGTCCCTCATCTGCTTTCAATTCATGTTTGTATTCTGACATTTTCATTTTCTTTTAAGGCAAAGATTCTGACATTTTCATTTTCTTTTAAGGCAAAGACAATTGACCTTATCTTGTCAAAATACAAAAAAAAAAAATCAAAATAGGGGCCAGTAATTTTTACACTTCTTACACTAAATATTTGCACATTAATTATTAAACTTACCATGATGGCATTCGGAAGCCTGCATTAAGAGTCACTGGCATCACCTGCCTGAAAAATAAAACAGTTTGATACTTCATCCTTGCAATCAGTAAATGGCCAAAGAAATGCTGGGTTGCTAAAATACTTGTACTTCAACTAAGAATACAAAGGATAAGCAGACATAAAACACATTAAACAGATACCTCAACAAAATCTGGTGGTGTAATGGAATACTCACGCAGTGGGGCAAATGAACTTGATGTGTGGTGAACCAATTGCTGCCATTGCACTTGCCCACCCATGGCTGTGAAAAATACAAGAAAAAACTGAGCAGGAAATAAAAAGTATAATAAAAATGGTTTTACTCACTGCAAATGAAATTCTTGGATTGAATGGAATTTAGGCTAAAGGCCAATCACTGGGACCTATAAGGTTATTCAGTGCTGAAACAGAAATTGACAGAAAAGGTGTCTGAAAGGTGTAACAATGGGGAAAACTTTGCTGTTGCACTTTGAATCAGTTGTTAGGAGAGGAAGGAAAGTAAGATGGAAGAGATGATTATGAATGGAGGTACAGTAAAAGGAATGAAAGGGGTTGCAGCTAGGGGCCGAAGGAATGCTGCAAAGAACCTAAATAATGCCTACAGTGCACTGCACGAGGTGCACTGACGACACTATCCCCGTATATGGATGAAATATTAGATACCAAGTTCAAGCAAGCTGTGATAATAGTTTTAAAAGGTGCCATGTCACTTTCCTCAATTTTTCTTAAATTTCTCTACATATAATTTTCTGTATTTCTTTGACTATCTATCTTAACCAGTAATTTTACCCACCTCTTTTTAGCATTTACAGTATTTATGTGAAAACTTGCATAGTAACTCAAGAGCCTGCCAGCTTGTTTTGTACCAAGTGAGTGAGCACACTGCAACAAAAAATGTTAAGCTTGGAATGGTCATTGAAGCTTGGTTACAAGGCTGGTTAATTGGTGAGATACTAACCACTCACCACTAAGAAACCTTGCCTTTTCTCTTCACCAAAAGGAACTATGTGGGGGATGGTTGAATTTTGATCATGATTAAATGCTCTGGTAAATCTAGAAAAAAAAAAAAAATTACAATCCATCATCTTTTGGGGGTCATTTTTGGATAACTGAATTGAAAAAAAAATTTAATTTAAACCAGGATGATTATATTTAAAAATTAACTATAAACAGGTTAAGCAAAATCTGCATCCAGTACTTTAATCTTGCCATCCATACATAAAAAATAGTGCTTTATCCATACAACCTCATCTGAAATGTGCATGAATACCATTCAGAGAAAAGGCAAGAGCTGAATGGTCTCAAGAGAAATGCTAATAGCAGTGGTATTGCATAATACTGACATTCATCGACTATCAGTCCAGTAAAATCATAACTGGTCCAGGTTTTTATAATGAGAAACCATGTCATAATAATAAACAAACAAAAAGGCAAGGGCTGCCTTCTCTCTAAAGAAGAAATGCTCACTGAAAAAAAAAAATAATACTGACATTCAAAACACAGTTTATACCATGTAGAAATATTCTTACTTATAGTGTTGCAAAACACGTTCTAAGATTCAGAAACAAATCTTGACATGAAACTGTCATTCCATAATAATAATACAATTTATACAAAACCCACAAGGGGATGACTTACCCTGTATCTCCATAAATAGCTAAAATGAAAAACCCCCTTTAAAATAACCTGAAAATAAATAAAACAGAAAAAAATCAGTCTAATTTTAAGTTTTAACCTAATTTATCAAAATCAAAACACAGTTTATAATATTTCTTAGTGAAAAATTCTTACTTTTAAAGTATTGCAAAACATGTTCTAAGATTCAGAAACAATCCCTTGTCTTGAGTTGTCATTTATCTCCAAAACAAATCCAGTATTCTCCGTTTAATTGCAATTTTATTCTTTGCAGGGTTGGATGCCAAACAGTTAATAACTCAAGATCCAGATACTATCTTCTAAATACCTTTGTAGATTCTTTGCAGTAACAAAAGTATAATAATTTAACAATTTCTGCAAGAGTACTGACACTGCTCAGTGATACGGACTTACCACTGAACAATCAAATACCGTACTAATCTTGTATTATGTTAAAAGGTTCTTTGTTTCTCATGCCTTACAAAAAATTTACAAAGGATTTTAGAGATAGTACCTGGATTTGTATACATAATGATTAAAAGATTTTACAGGTTTGTTTCATAACTTACAAAGAATAAAATTGCAACAAAACAGAGAAATGTGACATTTAAAATTCTGGGAGGTAAATGTAAACTCACTGGACAAGTAGTAGGCAATCACAAGGTTTCAACATAGTACTTGTATACGCAACCAAAGATCTAAATGACTTGGACAGTGAGACCAATTTTGTTTTCATTAGGCTAGTCCCCTCTAGTTATTTTGTCAATATCCATCCTATCCCGATATAAATTTTGAGACACATGTTATGTGATTCCCTACCCTAATCCAAGACATTCACATGATGATGACTTTTTACCTGCAAATTAGTATGTCAGAGGCTAATGGTGATTCAAGAGAGATACTGTAAATCATCCTAAACAAAATGTTGTTTGTTAGCACTATTATGTAAATACATAAAAAGTACTTTTTTTCAATTGATATAGGCTACTCCTTTTCATACAGCACTCCAGCAAGCAAAAGGTCTCTGCTGAGATCAAATGTCACCATACATACCAAATAATATGCTAATATACTATGGAAAGACTGAGTCCGATTCCTTTCAATTCATGAGGTGTCTACAGGAGGCTCATTCAACAACATTACTTGCTGCCATCATTGGCTACCTAGCCCGTAGGCAGCCACAAGCTTGGTAGCTGCCGTCAGCTATGTAGGCTCTTTAAAACTATCGTTGAAAGTAAAGCATTGAAAGCTATAACTAATTACCCTAGGCTCAATTATTTCTATTTATCAACAGACAGTTATACTTCCTTGAAACAGCTGGTTACAGCTGGTTAGTAGTTGATGGTAAGCTAATGAATATGAAAAGGTGTCAACAAGTTTCGTAAAGTTTTTCTTACAGTGCCGACAAAACAGTGGTGTAGCTGACACTGTACAGTATAACATTTGGGAAGGAGGGACCTTTTGAAGTCACCTTATACTAATAAAGAATATTGCACTCCTGGTTTGTGATTAAGGGTTAATACAGTAAATATTATAATGCTGTCTGTAAATTCCACTTCCCCTCAATGCATTAAATCTACAGTGGACAAGTAGACTGTATTATACACTGTTTTTCATGACTGGAAAATCTCTGCAATGAATTTGATACTCTCAAGAGAGAAATGGACAAAAGTGATAATGTACTGTTGTAGGCTCTTACTAGAAACTATCGGGTAATTCAAAATCATATTAGAAACAGGTAAACATGGGATTATGCATTATGTTACTGGTGCATAATTTTTTTTTATGAAACATGTTACTAAGCCATCAAACAGTATTTTATTTTTTTTAATACAAGCACTTTCCCCTACTAATTGTCCTATTAATTTGTTACAATTCAGAATTACTGGGATGTGATTTGGTGTAGATGTACCAGTAATATTCTCTACCATTCATCAGCAACAATCAACTTCATGGACTTATCACAGATATCCAAGTGTTTTTCATTTGCTGTACAGCAGGTAATCTGGCAACCTCCATCTCATTTTGCATTTATGGGACTCTTCCTGCTTACTGGCCTGATATTGGCTAATACAGTTAGGCCTAACCCATAAATTCTGAACCAGATATTCCCTGCCAAGTTATGACATGCATTACTGATAAGTATAGTCATCGCTGGTGGATAGTAGGGTAATCAGTTCAGCCAGTATGACCAACCATAACCTTTATGAAAATATACCATACCGATAACCATCCAAATTAGTTTGGACAAGCAACAGCCCCCTTCATGATAAAAAAAAAAAAACTGGCATTGCAATTAAATTGTATATTGGTTAATTTCTGCCAGACTTCTCCAACCTTCCTGTAATTGCTGGCCTTTAGTAAGAAGCTGTGCGACTGTCATTCCTGACTGATATTAAGTGGGAAGAACAAATACTAAAATATCAACATGAAAATTGTATGACTTTAAAGCTTGACTGTAATTTGTTCACATTTGCTTATACATCAATGTGCTGAAATGGATTCAAGACTTGACATACTATTTTCACAAAATGCAAAACTTATCACCGATATTGAAAAAAAAAAAAAGAGGAAACTGACACCTAGGGCCTCTGTTGGAACTAAATTGTCCTGCATAAGTACAACCCGTGAATACACTGAAAACACACAGCAGTCTAATGGTGACAAAGAGTCTCTCTTACTTCTTTTTTGTTGCTAATATTGAAAGAAAAGCATTTAATCATTTAAACTCATAAAACACACATCACAGTCCTGAAAGCATTAAAATGTGTCTATACAATTAGTATAAGGTAGGTTGCAGGTTTTAGTAGTATTCGAGCCCTAAGCTAGATTAGGTTGTATCCATGTACTACCACAGCACAATTGTAAATAAGTTAAGTCAGATCAGTAGAGGTTGCAATTTAAAAAATATTTGCCGATAAGAAGCACGACAGAAGCTTCAGTGATGTCAGCCCAGGATACTTAGGCAACTGGTAGCTCTATCAAGTTTAAGCCAAGACAAGTAGGAAGTGGCATCCTAAGTTAGGATCATGTAAGCACCCTAACTTTGCCACATAATCCTTTCAAAGTTGTGGCCTCTGCATAGGCCTAGATGCAGGCTGTATACTGGAAGACCTAAACATCCCAAATTCAGTTAGGACGATGTACCATTGTAGTTAGAATATATAATTTAGGGCTGGGACCTATCAGGTCATTCAGCTCTGAAAGGGAATTGAGAGTAGAAAGGTTTTGAAAGGTGTAACAAGAGGAAAACCTCACAGTTGCACTTTGAAACAATTTTTTGAGAGGGTGGAAAGTTAGATGGTAGGAAAGTGAGTATGAATGGTGGTACAGAAAATGGTGGTAGTCTTCCATATGCCTTTTCATTCCTTCTTTGTTTGTTACCCAAAAATGCCATTGTTCTTTTGCTTACCCAAACTATAATTGATATAGCCTAGGCCTATGGTAGGGGTCTGGAAAACACAAAATTGATTTGGACCGAGATTAGGCTAACCGAAATGCACATGCTCGGCTTAGACTAGTCTGACCCAAAACTAACCTTTAGGAAAAATAAATGCTTTAGGCCTAGGCTGTGCTTCATCCAGCTGTTGAGAAAACAGCTGGACTACACAAAAATGTCCTTAAATACCATAAACAGATAATAGAATCTTTATGGTGTGCTTCCAGTCTCCTCAAAATGCTTAGTAAGAAAATCATATTAAAATTTAGCCTAGTCCTAAGTCTTCTAGGCCTATGGTTCAACAATCCCAGTTGGTGGACTGATAGGCCTAAATAAGGCGATTTCGGGAATTAGTTATTTTAATGTAAAAACTTACCAAATAAATTTAGACCTATCTCAGGTATAGGCTTAGAAATATACTACGTCATTTACTAAAGGTGGAAAAAAATAGGCCTACCCTCTGGGAGGCATAGGCCTATGGCTACCCATTTTTTTTCGCAAAATCTCCTCTTTTGGATTCAAAACAAGTGCTTTATAAATGTTATAAATATCTAGGGAAGAAATAAACAACATCTGTCGCATTCTGACAACGGAGTCGACGACTGATTCGCTCTATTTACTCATTGACAACCGTCGTCATGATGACGTCAGCGGACCAGGCTTTCCGCCTTCACACTCGACGAAACCACCTCTTTAAGATTTAAAATCCTTTACAACGCCATAATTGGGAATATATGTATGTAAATATGCAAAATCCGTCGTATTTTGACAGCAGAGTGGGCGACTAATTCGCTCTATTTACTGACTGACAACCGTCGTCGTCATCCCGTCAACGGATTGTTTCGACACCGAACTCCATAAAAAGATAATGGGCAGAAAAAATTAAGCGAAAAATGTACAAAATTCGTCCAATATTGACGGCGGGCTTTGCCAGCGACTGAATCGGGTACTGAATCGTTCTATTTACTGATTGACAACCGTCAACGTGCCTTCATCTTCCCGTCAGCGGATTTTTTTCATCTTCAGAGGCCTAGTCAATAGGCATATATTTAAGAAAATAAATATACAAAATCCGTCCTAACCTGACAGCGGATTCGCCAGCGACTGAATCGGGTACCGAATCGTTCTATTTACTGATTGACAACCGTCAACATCCCTTCATCTTCCCGTCAGCGGATTTCTTTCGCCTTCAGAGGCCCCGTCAATTCGCAAACGATGAAGAAAATCAAGCGTACAAAATCCGCCCTAATTTCACGGCGGACCTGCCGAGCGACTGAATCGCCCCGCCGGTATATTTACTCGGTACTCACAGTGGCTGTGTGCTTGGCTGTAGCGTTGACTACTACCGGGGCCGCCATTTTCGAGGAGTTACCACCCATACGATGGTAACCCACTTCTGAGGAAATCCCTTCCGTGGATTACTAACCACAGGAGACGTTACGAAGACAGACACATTGACGGAGAAACGGATATTTCACTCTCTCTCTCTTTCACTCTCCCTCTTTCTCCCTCCCTTTCTCTCTCTCTCTCTCTCTCTCTCTCCGTTCAACGTCAACCGGGACAGACGACACACGTAAACAACGGCGCATCTGTTTCTGCGCAGTCCGTCTGCGCACCTTCGCTCTTCGGATGGACGATTTAGTCGTTTTTTGCCGTTGCTTTGATGTGATTTCGATGTGGCTTTCCGTATTTGGTTTGATCCGCTAACGAAATTGACGCGCCATTATACATCCTAGGCCCACTCCGTTTATTATAAGCCTTTTACAATGACGTCGTTTCCGCAGCCTCTTCGACACTTTCGGATACGCGAAAATTTCATCAATGTTTTAGTCCTATTTTTAATGACGACATTTATAGGCTTTTGTGATGTGGCCCGTATAAAAACTCGCGTCCCATTCCGTCATACTTTAAAAATAGCCATGAACAGATATCTGTTTCCGGAAAAGTAGAAAATGTCGTTTGCATTTAACGCGTACAGGCGTTTCCTGATGATGTCACTATACACCACTGTGCCACACCGAAGGGCAAGTTAAAGTTTTCCTATAAAAATCTTTAATCTTTTTCATTTAAAACGCAATTAACGCCCCTTATTAGTTTTTGGATGGCGAATATTTGCTTTTGATAATAAAATTTACACGAAACTAAAGGAAATAGAGGAAGACCATTCATCAAGACACGCTACGACAATTTTCATGACAGTGCTAAAATGGAAGTAATTGGTTCATAAAATTCTTTAAAAATAAATTTCCTTATTTACTTTATAATTTACTTATCCCACAAAACCAAATGTGTCGTTACACAAAAAAATAAGAGCGCTTAAAGATTTAGGAGCTAAGCGTGAAGCCAAACAAGTTTTAAGACAAAAGCAACCGAGTAATAGTGGTTGTCTTTAAATTAAGTTGGTTTAATACCAACACGGACCTTTAACCAAAGTGTGGTAAGGCATAAATTAGACTAACTGGCGTGGTGTGGACTCTTTACTCAGTCCTACCAAAGATCTTGCCATCTGACTCCAAACCTTCTTAAAGATCTTTTCTATTTTTTTTATATGCCACGTATGGTCTTTGCTCCAAAATATTTAAGACTTCCGTTGGTCTTTTCAACAGCATCGACTATTTCATCCACTTGGTCACATTCTGTCCTTGATAGTTCTTTTTTTTCTCTAATTTTATTTCGAGTTTTATCTCTCTTTTTATATATATATATATATATATATATATATATATATATATATATATATATATATATATATATATATATATATATAAACAAATGCATTTGTGTTTATTTATACATTCATCACGTTCCACATCTTCGTGATTCAGTTATACATATATATATATATATATATATATATATATATATATATATATATATATATATATATATATATATATATATATATATATATATATATATATATATATATATATATATATATATATATATATATATATATATATATATATATAATGTGTGTGTGTGTGTGTATACATGTATTATGTATATATATATATATATATATATATATATATATATATATATATATATATGTATAATATATATATATTCAACAAGGTGATCGGAACAGCACCATCTGCATAATTTAAGCCTATCAAGCTTCCGTCGTCACTCCAGCTTCAAGCTTCAATCATTCACTTCTCCAGCCTCACTTTTTAGTCACGCAACCCACGAGAAGGGAAAACCTCGAAGATGACGTAACGTCACCCTGCAGCCACCGGAAGTGGAGTTTTAAATCCATAGGACTAAGGACAATGTCTTGACAAATCTTTGATCTTTGCAACGCTTGCTCTTTTTTAAAAGCAAATTTAAATTTGGTGTCTACTGTAGGCCTATCTTTAAAGTGGTTTGTGTTTTTGTTAGTTGTAAAAAGTTCTCTCTCTCTCTCTCGAGAGAGAGAGAGAGAGAGAGAGAGAGCTGGTATTCTGTGGAGAAGGAATCTCTCTCTTTCCTTCTGACTATACACACACACACACACACACATATACACACATATATATATATATATATATATATATATATATATATATATATATATATATAATGTATATGTATGCATGCATGTGAATACATACATACCTGATCATAATCGCAGTGACACGTGATTTATATTAGCACATGTACCACATGTTCATAAATATACATAGTACGGAACACTTGGTGTCAATCCTGACCGGTTTTATCTTATATAAACACAAAACCAGTTATGACTTAGACCTAGTGTTTCATTTACATAAACAGACGCGTGGCAACCATATACAAGCTATTACTACGAATAAAATATATAACAGGGTCTCAATTTGGCACGGAATAATACCACTCAATTGGAAAAAAACTTTTATTTCATGGTTGTACATACTTTCAAATGAACAGACCTGAACACCACACTCTAAGATTCCAACAGTACAATGAATTTTCGCCTCTACGTTCTGGGTGCAAAAGAAACTGATTCCCTTGTCATTTCATGGTAATGTTTAAGAATTATAATGTAAAGAAACAGAATTGTCAGTTTAGGCAGGAAGTCCCATGTCATGATTGTTTAGGCTGTGGCCCCTCTTCCTGGAAGAACACAGGGAGTTAGAGAATTTCAAAGGTTTGGCTGCAGATGGGATGGTGCAGTAGTTAAATTAAAGATTATCTATTATCAAAAAAGTTTGTATTTTTTCTGGCTTTTACAAGGCAAATGTTATTGATACATAAAAGTGTTAATAACATTGACTATCTTTTTCAAAAACATTTAAAATCATGGCAGAATCTTTCTTCTTTCCTTGGTGATTGAAAGGATAAATTAACTATTTTATTTTTCTTCTTTAATTCCTTGGAAAGACTGTAACTTGAAATATCTTAACAACTCAAAATGGGGGTAACGCCTTGTATGACGCCAAGAGTCTGGTGTCAGTGGCAACAGATAAACAACAAATAGTAGTCTGGTGTCAGTGGCAGCAGTAATAGTAGTAGTAATAGTAGTAGCAGCAGTAGTAGTAGTAGTAACTGAAACACGAGGTTATCAAGGGAAAAGAGCCTGGGATTTAAACATTCTGACGTGAGCCAAACAGAAGTAGTCGTTCTCCAATTTCATTCTCCAAGTGGTATCAGTGTTTCCTGATGTCACTGCCTTTTATCTGATAAGAAAACAATTCCCGAATTAAACAACAAAGAAGGGCAAACAAAAAAAAAAAAAAACTTACGAGGCGTCCTCCTGATTGTGCTGAACCGAAACTGTTTACACCAATCAACTTTTTTTACATTTAATATGCGGACACTGACGACGGCTACCAACACCAAGATTCACGGTTTCAGACTCGTTCTTTGTAATGCTCTGTACAGAAATTCGTTCGTTTCCAAGCACATAGAATATGTTGCTAGTACAACAGCAAAGTCATTCTTATCACAATCTCGTGCACTGTACAACGTAATTTTCATTATCACGGAAATGGCAACACCGGAGTCGTTCTTTAATCGTTGCTGGAACTTCCTTCCAAGATTTCAAACGTCCATTGCCTACACCATTTGTTTCAGTCCTCTGCATCTTTTGTGTTCATTCACTTCAGCATTTGCTTCAACTTCAGTACATATATGAGGTCAAAATCACCGTATGCTAAAACTGAAGCGCAACAACACACAACTATCCTGCCCTCTCAAGCACCATTTATCTATAGCCGCCATCTTGATTCCTCCATTTCGTTTTTATTTACAACGATAATTTCCATGCATATACAATAATTACTTACAAGTACATATATGGATATCTGGTGTGTACATGATTAATATGTGAAGTGCAGGCTGAGGTGTGAAGGCTAATTACATCATATCTGCACTACTTCTAGGCCAATGTTGGTTTGATGACACGAAAGTCGCGGCAATCGGAGAGAAGGGGGTGGGAGGGGGTGGGGAGTTGGAATGTACAGAACAGAAGAGTTTGTATAGGGGTGCACTTTAGGGGTGAATGGGTCTCTGAAATAGTCTAAGGGCAAAAGCGACCATATAGAGATTGTACTAAGTATCACAGATATCGGGGTGGATCCAGGAATGCCAAGAAGGGAACAAGATAGGCCTACTCACGAAACCAAAGATGGGGTTCAGTTCTCTCTTCCTCTCTGTGTATATAGACAACGTATAATAAATACCTTTAAAGTCAGGGCAAAAGAAGAGGTCTGAGCGTGAGGTCTATATGTTATTTCTGTAACTTGCAAGACACCTCTACAGTCTGCTGCTAGGTCTAAGAGAACATGATGAGGCTTTAAATTCAGCAATATGAGGAAGTGTTCTTGAAAAGGTTATACTGTATTTTTGAAAGAGGAACGTACTTCTGAAATTCTTTACAGCATTTCAGAATTTTGCAACATTTGTCAAAGTTATGTAACAAGAGATATGGCACCAAAACTTCCAGAGCAGTGTTTGGCCACTGGGTTAGGCCTATTCATCATAGGCTGAACATAATTCTGAAATTCTAGCACAAGCAAATGGCAAGAATTATTCACATAAAACATCTTAAACTTTTAAACTAGTAAAACTAGTTAACGATGTAGCTGTTAGACTAAAATGAGGTAAGTTGGTGATACACTGAAGAACCTAGACCGATGTCCTCAAGAAGGCAATAAATATAAAAAATGAAACTATATACTCGAGAGAAGGAAAGATTAATATATATTTTCTATATACCTGAGAGAAAGGAAGAGAGCTATATATATATACTTTTTATGAGGAGATATTATACTACAGCCGAGAAACAATGTTCGTTAGTTGTGGCGTGATTTCTGTCTCGTCAGCTTCCCTGGATTCACGGTTTAATGCATATTATGTATCATCTCTTTTAAGTATCGGTAAAAAAAATTACCAACATTTTGATATTGAGTCAGATATTCAAACTTCCTCAGACATTCTATCGTAAGCCCTCCGTTTATACTGCTATCTGGATACTTCAACAAGACACACTTTCGCAATATGCTTTGACATGGATTCCTTTTTTTCTTTGTTGAGTAATGTTTCTCTCTTTTCTCTTCTGTCAGTGGAGCTTTCAAGGCGTATTGTTTCACGCGCATTGTTGTTTTGAAAGCTGTCGTCCTCGTGGTGTGGTAGGGGGGTCTGTTGTTTCTCCATGTGGTTTCATTCTCGATAATGAACGTTTCTTCGTTGGCTTTACTTGAGGTACCTTTAGAGAGTGAAAGATGAAAAATAGTGTGTCAGTTCAGATGATAAAAGCAACGTGGTCTAACACACAGAGACTGTGCGTATGTGCAGTATGTATGTATATATGTATATATATATATATATATATATATATATATATATATATATATATATATATATATATATATATATATATATAAAAATTTCATTTGATCTGATAATCTATTAACCTGTAGACTGATATCATCGATGCATTGAGCTACATGCAGATTCACCTTTCCAACTAGCTATCTTTAAATCCTCCTTCATCATATATTAATCTATCTACTCGCTTATTATTCATATCCGTCAAATTTCTCAATAATCAACATGAAATCAAACAAGGGAACAAGCTCGGCCTAGGTTCCACCCCTTACTTGGCAGCCCAGTTCGTCCTGCCGGTGACGCTGGGATTGGCACTGTTGGAGCGGTTCGCTACGGCAGAAGAGTAGGACGTGTTGGTGGTGGTACTAGGGAAGCTGTGCGTCCTGTAAGTCGACGAGTTCCCTGGTCCTGCTCCTCCTCCGGCCTGCACGGACACCAGGGAGCCGGGCATGCTGCGGCTCACGGCTCCTGACGAAGGTGGAAGGGCAGGAAGGGCGGGAGAGAGAGAGAGAAGGGGGGAGATTTAGTGGCTGGTATAAGATGTCGCTTTGATATATACGAGTTAAGGATTTATATGGCTCATTGGAAAATTGTGGAGATATATTTCTAAATACATTTTTAAAATAAATGTAAATACATTTGAAGTTATAATAATGAAGAGTTAACTACTTTGTTTAAATGCACTACAAAGCTCTTTAAGTTTATATGCAAAAATGGAATATATATATATATATATATATATATATATATATATATATATATATATATATATATATATATATATATATATATATATATATATATATATATATATTATTCCCTTCATGGTTATAATTTTCATGGTGATTCATATACTGATCAGCGCATTCTAACTGATTTTATACAAAAATATCATGCTTATACAAACACACACACGCCATACATAACTCTAAAAAAACAACTGCTCAAAAATTTTTTTCTTTTTCATTTCTATTTCGATATAAAAAATATATATTCAAAATGTTTCAAGCACGAAATATTTGTATTTCATACTGAAAAGTCAAAAACCGTGTTGCATTCGAACGCATAGAGGAAAAACAGTGTTGCCAAACACACGTGGCAATGGATGAAAGTGTTGCCAATACGAGATCAGTCCTTTCTCTCTCTATCTCTATCTCTGTTTGGAATACAAAATGTAACAAAACTATTTTTTTTTTTTTTTTTTGTGCAACAAAGCCAGAACGTGCGATCACACCTGTGCGGGACTAATGGAAGATATAATGGAATATATATATATATATATATATATATATATATATATATATATATATATATATATATATATATATATATATATATATATATATATTATTTTTAATTTTATATATATATATATAATCTTTTTTAATTTTCGAAAGGGGAAGTGTACTATTGGAAAAAGTAAAATGGTGTCAGTTCTACGAATGGAGAAAAAATATGGACAAAATTCAAATAAAAATGGTAAATGTAAAGGAAGATATTGTCTATTAATATAATCTCTTGATTGGGGAATATAGAAAAGGGTGTATTATATAATGCAGTACAGGTGAGATAACTTGAGAAATTTACCGAGATAATGTGGGAGATTTACCGAGAGAATTTGAGGAATTTACTGCCCTTTATGTTTAGTACGAGCCCCTCGTAAAAAAAAAAAAAAAAAAAAACATAAACAAAAGGCTGTAAATGTGCCATATTATCTCAGTAAATTTTTCAAATTATCACAGAAAATTTCTTAAATTATCTCACCTGTACTGCATTATATAATACACATTTTTCTACATTAATCAGTCTAAGAATTATGTTAATAGAGATATCTTCGTGCGGCCGTCTCAATCACATTTACAAATAGAAATAAAAACGGTTTTTATTTTTTTAATTTAAAAGAATAAAACACAAAACACACACACTCAAGAGGGCCAAAACTATTGCTGTGTTCAAAAGCCGATTTAATTTTCCCAAATGCTCGGTCACATCACCAGCAACAACACCAAGAACAACAACAACAGCAACAACTTATATAATAAAAGAGGTGACCTCGACATTGGCACGAATTTTCCCACCCAGCCGTTGCGGGTGGAAGGATTTTGAGTTTTCCCGTGCAGTAAAGGGCTCCTTAATTAATTTTCCAATGAAAGAAAAAATTATTATTTGTCCCCCCAAAGCAAAAAAGGACATTATTTTTTACCACACAGGAAAAAGGTTTAATTTTCCCAGGCAGAGAATCCCTAAATTGTCCAAAAAACAAGGCAGCTTAATTTTCCCTATACAGAAAAGGATTTAATTTTTCCACCCATAAAGTGCTTAATTTTTCAGCACAAGGAACTTGCTTTCCCGGCTTATCCAAAGAGAGAGAAAACTTAATTTTCCCAGCGTAAAATAGTTTTAATTTTCTCACCCAAAAAAAAGGACTTCATTTTCCCACAAGGAGAATACCTAGTTTCCCAGCTTTCACAAAAAAGAGGAAGCTTAATTTTCCCAGTGCAGAAAAAGTTTAATTTTCCCCACACAAAAAAGTGCTTAATTTTCCCACACACGGAATGCTTACTTTCCCTGCTTGGACATCTTAATTTTCCAGTGTATTTAAGGTTTAATTTTCCTCCAGCCCAAACTTAATTTTCCCACCCCACAAAAGTGCTTAATTTTTCCCCATTCTGAAAATGGTCGAATTTCCCCTCCCAACACAGGCTGAATACTTTCCCCATACAGAGCAGGCTTAATTTTCTCACACTGAAAAGACTGTATTTTCTTTTTAGAAAATATTCAATAACCTATTAAAAACCACCAAATACCTCCAGAGATATATGCAAATGTCTTATTCACAGAATATCTATTTTCCACTCAAAAAATTGTTTTTTAAAGTTCTCATGAATTTGTTTAATTAATTTGTAAACAAAAATTTTGTTTAGGATGAGATGAAGTCGACTCCTTTCCAGCAAAAGATAGTAATCTATTTTGGCTCAAGGAAAATTTTATTCCCAACCGCTGAGATCTTTGTAATTTTCCCTTCCTGTCGCAAGGACAATGTAATACTTAAGTACTATAGAAAGCAGTAGATGAATAAATAAAAATTACTTATAGAACGCGCACTGAAAAGGAGTGAGCATAAATATTATTCTTTAGCACTCTCTACAACACTCCTCACCTACGGAAATAATTCCAGATTCCTACATTGCAGTGATATAAATTTAGTTGTATAAGCAAAAGCGTAGTAGACAGTCGGTTTTAAACTGTGCACGGATGGATTATGTATGTATGTATGTGTGTATACATGTGTCTCTCTCTCTCCTATGTGAAGAGGATAAGAGGATAAACCATGCAAAGAACAGGAGACAAGAAAGAATGCGTACCACAGACTGACAAAAGCGACCCTCTGGAGAATCATGACAGATTATTTTTGGGAAGAATGAACACGGAATGGGAAGAGGCAAAGAAACTGATGCAAAAATATAGATTAAAAATAAAGGAATACAAACAGAAAGGTTTGCTGTACAGACAAACTACATAAGTATTAAGAATAAGCTATGGAAAATGGCATTTAATTTTGTATGTCGTTCACTTATTAGAGATTGTTTAGGAAGTGTATTCTTTTATGGAAGAATTTGGCTTCTTACAGGCTACATCAAAACTAACAGTACCTCGTTTTCATTTTGTACAAAATCACTACAATCATATTCTCTGTGTTTCGTTAGTCTTTGCTGGGGACTTCGTTAATCTTTTCTCTCTCTCTCTCTCTCTCTCTCTCTCTCTCTCTCTCTCTCTCTCTCTCTCTCTCTCTCTCTCTCTCTCTCATGTTCTAGCCTCATTTATCTGCATTCACTTTTATTTCAATATTCAGTCTCAGCTTCTTTTCCTACTTCTCATTCCTCCAATGAAGAATTCCATCTAAACATTCCATTCCTAATCTAATTCCTACTGGACTGGGTCTAAGTTTTATAGTCCTATTAAATGCTCCTTTCCGCTTGCATATCAGGTATACAAAACATATTAACTAAGTCTAACTGTTGATGGGAATAATACACAGGTGGTGGCATGCCTCCCCAGACTAATATGTAAAATATTAAATTAGTGTAAACCCTCTCAATAAAATCAGAGTTAATTTAAAAAAAAAAAAAAAAAAAAAAACTGGGTAAAATTTTTCCCTCATAAAGAAAGAGTTTGAATGATACAGAGCTTCAAGATTCCTACCTAAATGACTGAATTTTGAATTAAACGTTTTATTTTGACAGGGGATGAACCCAGAGTTCGCAATAACCTCTGAGTTCCACTTTCTAAAAAAAAATAAAAAAAAAAAAAAAAAATAGTCCCAAAGTCAAAACACCTCAACTATCTAATTTAATTTAGGTAAGGACTCAAAGACTTTGATCCCACTAATTCATTTTCCATAACCTTTAAGATGTATTTCACTATTCTTTAGGGTTCTAAAGTTAAATTCCCTCGAGTATCTAACTTGGGAAATGGCTCAAAGATTTTGCTCCTTCTAATTAAGTTTGCCATAACCTTTTCCCTAAACATTCGACATAGGAGGTGGGTCCAAAGCTCAAATGCCTAAAGTTCTACTCGTAATTACTCACGAAGAAGTTCAAACGTCAAGGTCCTATAAACTCAGCTTGGCATACCCTTGAAGTGGTATGTCCCTAAACATTCGACACAGGAAGGTGGATCCAAAAGTTTAAATGCCTAAATTTCTATTTGTGCTTTCTCAAGAAGACGTTCCAAGTTAAGTCCCTGTAAACTCATTCTGCCATAACCTCCAAGCTGAGTTTCCCTAAACTTTAGCCACATAAAGGAGAGAAGGTTATCGTCTAAAGGTTCTTCAAGCTTCTATTCTAGCTCAAGTCATTAAGGGACTCAAAGGTTTCGCTCCTACTTACTCAAGTTGCCATAACCTTTAATGCTAATATCCCCCAAATCGCCATATTTGTCGTTGGAAGCGTTGGAAGTGTCGTTGAAGGACCTATATTTGGCACTGGGGAAAAAGTTATTCTCTCGGGGGGCCTTCGTGTAGCCCAGAGGCTTCTGTAGGGCTCGGTAACTGCCCAGGACTCCTCCTTCGAACGCCCCCAGCCGTCTCACGGACGGCTGCAGGTGCAGGGGAGGGGGGAGGGTGGTCGGGTCGTGATGACCTTGACCTTTCGTGCCAAGGTCGAGGTCGAGACCGATTTTGGGGCGGTGCGCGCTCATCCCGTTCAACAGTGAGGTTGTTGTGCTGTCTTTGTTGTTGTTATTGTTGTTGTTGATTTTGGTGGCGATGCCCGCCCCCGGGGCAAACGAGACGCTGGGTTTCACACCTCTGCCGATGGTCACGCCTCCCACGGCGTCGTCGCCGCCGGCTTCGCCTCCTCCGGGTTTGATTCGGTCTGCCCTGCTGGAGGTCAGAATAGATGCACAGGTAATGATGAGCTTGAATGCACGGATACAAAGGGTGCTAAAGTAAGAAATACGTACTGAGAGAAGCAACTAAATACTTCTAAGTAGCTCAACACGAAAAAAAGGTAAATGCTCAACTAAAAGGCTAATCAGGTAAATAAGTGAATGCTCAACTAAACAGGCTAATCTTGTTAATAACTAAATGCCCAACAGGTAAATAAGTAAATGCTCAACTAAAAGACTAATCAGGTAAATAAGTAAATATTCAACTAAAAGGCTGATCAGTTAATAAGTAAATGCTCAAGTAAAAGGCTAATCAGATGAATAAGTAAATGATCAACAAAAAGGCTAATCAGGTAAATAAGTAAATGCTCAACAAAAAGGATAATCAGGTAAATAAGTAAATGCTCAACTAAAAGGCTAATCGGATAAATAAGTAAATGCTCCACTAAAAGGCTAATCAGGTTAATAAATGAATGCTCAACAGGTAAATAAGTAAATGCTCAACAAAAGCCTAATCAGGTTAATAGGTAAATCCTCAACAGGTAAATAAGCAAATGCTCAAAAAGGCTAAAAAGCTAACTAAGTAAATACTCAGCTAAAAGCCTAGTCAACTAAATACTTAAATTCTCAACCAAAACGATAATCAGTTAAACCAATAAATTCTCAGCTAAAATAGATACACATCTAAGTACTCAGCTAAATACAAATACATTATGTCATTAAACTCTGTACTAAATAACTGCACAGGTAAACAAATATAACTGAAGTTGATATTTAAACAAATGTTCACATAGAATAAAATGTTATTTAATTAATTACAGGACTAAGTTATTAATTCAGATACGTCACTAATGCTCGACTAACAATGAAAACAAAAGTAAATAACTAATTGTAAATAACTAAATAACTAAAAATAGATTCATAAGTAAGGGATATGGAGCATACTTCTGCCAAGAGCACTTGCCAGTTAATGAAGGAGATCATTAAATTATGAAAACATTAGTAGTGCTCCTTGACCTTGACATTTGAGATTTCAAGGTCAAGTTTCGAAAGTTTGCAATAACTATTGAATTGGCGTTAAAAATTATAGAATTGAAAAGGGTATAGATTTGACACAAGAGTGTCTTCTAAAATTTTCAAATTTTTTTTTCTAGGATGAAAATCTGTGAAGAAAAATCTGTAATAAAATCTGTAAAAAAAAAACATAATAAGATCTTGTGTAAAATCCCTTAAAATACTCACCTTTCCTCTTCCCTAGACCGTTAGTAAATGATCAAGAATTTTATTCATGAGAATAAAACAATTTTATTCATGAGAATGAAATAATAATTTTATTCATGAGAATAAAATCAGAATTTTTTTTCATGAGAATAAAATAATAATTATATTTTTTTACAATAGTTTTTTAACTGCACAATTATTCATTGGTACGCAATTCATGATTACAACATAAGTAATTATATTATGGATAATTATTTTGCTATCTACTTTATCATCATGATTTATGAGAATAAGACAGTCGATTTAATTTTTAATTATTTCAAGATTTTTTTTTCGTTTTAAAATTGATTATGGTAGATAGCTGGAATATTATCAGGAATTACTGAAGTTATTCACTCAACTGAATGAGACATTCATTCATTATTAACGTAATTACTGTATAATGATTACTATTATTATCAGTAACTGATGATTGAGAATTGATGGTGAATTAAGCTGATAGAAGTTAAATACAAAGAATCTAATAATTTTGTTCATTGAATATTCATAGCAATTACAAGTTACAGTAGATTATCATTAAATACTGATGCACTCATTTGATCAATTTTTATTGCTAATGAATGTCATAAATTATATTCATCCATTATCAGTTATTAACTTAATTATCAATAATTCATAGCAAGAGCCTTATTTATTCATAATGTTCGTTGTTCATATAGATATTTATTTAATAATGAATATAAAACACTAACTTTACATACGAATTTTAGACCAATTTATCCAAATTATCAGTAGTGAATTATTAACTCTGATAACTGTATATTAAATATTCACATAGGACACTGTTCAAAGTTTAATCGAAATTTTAGTTAATATAATTAGTTAAAAACATTTACTAATACTCATAGACTTTTATTTTCATAATTGTTTTTAGCTGTTATAACATGTAACATACTAATTTTTTTATTATTTAGACAATTATTTTAAAAAACATTTTTATTTTGCTATTTTTTTAAGCTTTTATAACATGTAACATACTCTTATTATTTTATTATTTAGACAACTATTTTCTAAAAGACTTTTATTTTGATCATTTTTTTTTAGATTTATAACATGCAACATACCTTTATTTTTTATTATTATTATTTAGACAACTTTTTTTCAAAAAGACTTTTATTTTGCTAATTCTTTTTTAGTTTTTATTGCATTCAATATACTCTTATTATTTTATCATTTATACAACTATTTTATTATTTTATAAACTGATAAATTCCGATTTTTTGTCACAAACCTGGTGTTTATTGTAAAAGCCAATAAATCGTATTTCAAAAGTATTATTTATTATAATGACTGATGAATCCCAAATCTCATTTATCATAACTATATATTAATAGCATAATTAAAAATTTATGAATATATTTTGCGAGTAAGGAAAAAAATCCGAATTACTTTTCTTATCAAAATTAGTTTTTTTTATAAAAAACAAACAAGTAATCTTGAAAAATTATCTATTTTCACGAAACAATAAACAAAAACCAAATGATAATTATTCCTAATTTTGCTAAAATAACTATATTTTAAAACATTTGTCAAAAATTCAATAGAAAATAAACATTTCAATTACAATGACAACTAAATCATATAAATTTTGAATTTAATAACGTTGAAATAACTATATTTTATAGCAGTTGTCAAAAATTCAGTAAAAAACAAACACCTCAATGAAAATGAAAACTAAATCATATAAATTCTGAATGTAATGATCCCATTTTCTTTAATTATAACGATTCGTCTCGATAAAGAAAACGGGAATATCCTTAGCATCACTGACCACGGGAGTCAAAAGGAACTTGGTCAAAAGGAACCTGGTCTAAAGGAACTTACCCACGGGCCTCGTCCTTCCCGTAATGTTCGGAGATCCTGGAGTTCCCGAGGGCAAAGGACAGGTTATTGATCTCTGGGTTGTGATCCTTGAAATAAGGATACCTGCGGGAGAAGGAAGGACTTGAGTTAATGTCTGTTGGGATTCTAGTTTTCTGCAAAAGAAAACTGTGCTGGCTTTGTCTGTCCGTCCGCACTTTTTCTGTCCGCCCTCAGATCTTAAAAACTACTGAGGCTAGAGGGCTGCAAATTGGTATGTTGATCATCCACCCTCCAGTCATCAAACATACCAAATTGCAGCCCTCTAGCCTCAGTGGTTTTTATTTTATTTAATGTCAAAGTTAGCCATAATCGTGCTTCTGGCAACGATATAGGATATGCCACCACCGGCCAATGGTTAAAGTTTCATTGGCCGCAGCTCATACAGCATTATACCAAGACCACAGAAAGATAGATCCATTTTCGGTGGTCTTGATTATACGCTGTAGCGGCTGTAAAGAAAATTCGATTGCGCCGAAGAAACTTCGGCGCATTATTTACTTGTTTTTATCTTTACGTCTTAAAACACAAACGTTAATTCACTTATTTATTTGTTTCTGTGTGTAAAATTTTAATGAATTGCAATTTTAATATATTAGTTTTGTCCTCAAGGGAAAAATAATAAAATTTTGGGACACAGGCAGAGTTAGAGAAGTTAGACAGTTCGTTTAGAGAACAAAACAAATGACTGACAAGTGAAAATTATTACAAAGTAATTTTAGTGACGGTTTACAGCAGGCTAAGAAAGGCACACTGCAAGCATTACGAAACGAATGACATTATCTGAATCAAAGTGGAAAGAGGTAGCATTTATTTTGAAATATGTCTGCCCTAATAACAGTAGCATTTTTTAAAAATATGTTTGCCCTAATGACAGTGGCATTTAATTTGAAATATATTTGCTCTAATGACAGTGGCATTTATTTGAAATATATTGCTCTAATGATAGAGGCATATATTCTGCAATATGTTTGCCCTAATGACAGTAACTTTTATTTTGAAATACGTTTGCTTTAATGACAGAGCATCTATTTTGAAATATATTTGCCCTCATGACAGTAGCATTTATTTTGACATATGTTTACCCTAATGAAAGTAGCATTTATTTTAAAATGTGTTTGCCCTCATGACAGTAGCATACATTCTGAAATATGTCTGCCCTAAAGACAATAGCATTTATTTTGAAATATATCTGCCCTCATGAAAGTAACATTCATTCTTTGATGCACATGACAGTGACTGACATTTGTACGCAAGTATGAAAGTATGCCTGCGTGTATATACGAGAGTACTACACAGCAGGAAGCCGAATGCCATCGATCAAATGACGTAACTCCCTACGAATTTCTACTGCACTCATTTCCGGTCCTCGCCGGGCGGTGCAAAGTTCAAATGAGTTCTGAACTTCTCTCTCCGAGAGGTCTGGAATCGGGTTGCATTCCTACGACGCTTCGATTCCCACCTAATTTACTGTCTGTGGGAATTGCTGGCTCTTGCGAAAAGCCGTGAAGTGGAGACACAAATTTTTATATTATTATTATTATTATTATTATTATTATTATTATTATTATTTTATTATTATTATTACACCGTTCAATAATAATAATAATAATAATAATAATAATAATAATAATAATAATAATAATAATTTGAAAAATTATGCCTTTACTTCATGACGTTATTATTATTATTATTATTATTATTAGGCAAATAACGTTCATTATGAAGATAATACTGTACAAAACACGGAAGAGACGGCAAGTCCCGACCCTGAGACGTTAAGTACCCCCCCGTGTTGGATGACGACAAGCCTTGTTATAACCAGACTTCTGAGTCACTTTTCAAGTCTCGTGAGCCTAACTCAAGAGATTCATATAAAAATGAGTGTGGTAACTAGAGCAAGGACACGTTCAAGCAGCTGGGACAGCTGGATACAGATGGAAACACAAAGGAAGGTAGAAAATTCCGAATTCCTGCACGGGAGATGAAAACCAAAGACGATCCCACATTTAAGACATTTCGGGTCGTCTCTTTTGCTTGGTATTGATTCCTCTCGTTCAGAGAGAGAGAGAGAGAGAGAGAGAGAGAGAGAGAGAGAGAGAGAGAGAGGTGCGTGCGTTCACTCCCACCGACTTTCCATTATTCAGAGCTGACGTTTTACCTGGTGACGCATTTCTTCTCCCTCTCCTTCCTCTTCCTCCTTTTCTTGTTGTTGTTGTTGTTGTTGTTCTTCTTCTTCTCCTTCTTCTTCTTCTTCTTCTCAGATTTCGCCACCCTTGGCAATGGGTTACAATGCGGCCCTATGGCCAAGACATCGCCGAATCTGGATTGGCAAATTGGAAAGATTCCAAAGCAGTGTCCAGTACCCTGAGTAACGTATTGTCTAAGGAGATATTATGAATGATTTGTGGGAGTCTCCTTGGGTCCACAACTACACAGCTTACTGTCCTTTTTCTTTGAATTCTAAATCCGGGGCCTTTCATGTCTATCACTCATTTAGCTGTCCAGCTTCTTCAGCTCTTTTCTATCGTATTTTTCACCCATGTGAGAGGCTACAAAATGAACTGTGAAATAATTTCACTTCTATTACTTATGATAATTGTATTCTGCATTTCTTCTCGGCTCCTTTGCTTTTCATTTCTATCCTTATTTAGCTGTCCAACTTCATTAACTCTGTCCCATCCTATTTTTCACTGCTACGAGAAGCTAAAACTTTAACTGAGTAACAATACTAATAAAACTGTAAATGCGAGACGCTAAAAAATTAATTCAGTACAACTACTAATACTACTGTTAATGATAACATCTCTCCTTCTTTCCATTACGTCATGATAACCCACTACCATTTAGTAGCTGCGTTCCCCCTTTTCCGAATTCCTGTCCCGGTAAAGGTCGCTGGAGAATGTCGGATTCTGGCCTCGAAATATCACGCGGATTTGGGCGGCGGTGGGGGGGGGGGTGGGGGGGGGGCGGGGGAAGGTGAGTGGTTATAGATGCTCTTTGTCTTGGGCGAGGCTGGACGGACAGACAAAAATAGAGACTGTCTGTGTCTTTGGTTTCGTATTTATTATTATTATTATTATTATTATTATTATTATTATTATTATTATTATTATTATTATTATTATTATTATTATTTGTTGCGCGTCTGTTTGTTTATTTCAACTGGAAATGAATGTGGATTTTATTTTTGTAGGTATGATTAAATATTGTAACTTTTAAAATTTTTACTGTACTTAGGCAGTCAGGCCACTGATCACTCAGCAATAATAAATATCTATCTATCTATCCTTCTAGATAGATAGATAGATGGAAAGATAGATCTATCCTCAGTTTTCAAGAGATGGATATGCTTTTGAGTCCGTGTGTGTGTGTGTGTGTGTGTGTGACTGTCACTAGGATGAAGTGACAGATAGAGGTAAACATAACACAAAAGAATAAAACAAGAAACGGATAAATCAGAGAGAGAGAGAGAGAGAGAGAGAGAGAGAGAGAGAGAGAGAGAGAGAGAGAGAGAGAATAAAGTTTTGGTTTTCATGCCCAAAATGCAACGGTCTGGAAGGTAAGCAGTATATATCCATTGAGAGAGAGAGGAGGGGGCGCGTGAGGTGTCGAGACTCACTGACTCACCAGAGACTCACGGACTTCACGGACTGCCAGAAACTCAAGGACTCACCAGAGACTCAAGGACTGACTCAACAGAGACTCACGGACTCACCAGAGACTACCTGACTCACAAGAGACTCATGGACTCTTCAGAGACTCAAGGACTCACCAGAGACTCACGGACTCACCAGAGACTCAAGGACTCTCCAGAGACTCAAGGACTCTCCAGAGACGGACTCACCAGACCTGACTCAAGAGACTCATGGACTCTCCAGACTCACGGACTCAGACGGAGGACTCACCAGAGCCAGAGACTCACGGACTCACAAGAGACTCATGGACTCTCCAGAGACTCACGGACTCTCCAGAGACTCACGGACTCACCAGAGACTCAAGGACTCACCAGAGACTCAAGGACTCACCAGAGACTCAAGGACTCTCCAGACACTCACGGACTCACCAGAGACTACACTCACCAGAGACTCATGGACTCTCCAGAGACTCACGGACTCAGAGACTCGCCGACTCACCTGAGACTCTGTTGTGCCGTGGGGCGCCTGGCGGGATTCCACCTCATCATTTCGCTCATCAGCTGGATGGCGTCGGCAGAGGCATTCGGAATGAGCGTCGTCAGCGGCGTCGGAGAGAACTGCGGGAACTTGAAGTTCATCTGCTGCGCCAGAGAGTAAGCCTCCGGCCAATCACGCTGCGGAATGCGAGGAGAAATGAGTCATTTCACTCACCAGCAGTGCGTCGAATGAACCTTACAAAAATTGCGTCATTCATTCGTATCTCTAAATCCTCGTGATTCCTGAATGCTAATGTCTTTCTTTTCTAATACTTCTTTCTTCCCTTATCTATCCAAACCATTTCTAGGTCTTCCTCTCTTCTTTTCTCTTAATATTTATCAGTTATACACTCTTTTCACCATCTATTTTTGTCTATTTCGACTTTCACTTCTATCTTGTTTATGTTCTCGTGATTCTTGAACGCTATGGACCTTCTTTATTAAATACCTCTTTCACTTCCCACTTACCTAATCGTTTCTAAGCCTTCCTCTCTTCCTTTCTCCTGATATTTATCAATTATACGCTCTCCACCAACTATCATCTTCCATTCTTTTCACATGACCGAACCATCTCAAGAATGGACCTAGTTTGAATGTTGGAATCTTGATAACTAAATAAAGTTACTGTTTACTTTACAATATAAATAGCAGTATCACAATAAAAATATGTAATCATTTGTTCTTTTATGTACTATAAACTTTTTATTTTCACTACTCCCACTACGTGTCTCCACATTCATTCCCTACAGAGTCTTCTATAACCTCCATAAAGGAGAGATGGCTCAACAACCCCTAAAAATATATATACATATATATATATATATATATATATATATATATATA
>NC_089794.1:27753197-27755697 GCF_040412425.1 Macrobrachium rosenbergii | reverse complement strand
AAATACTCATTAATAAGTCACACGACACGATTCATCAAGGCTAGCTGTAATTTCTGCATGATATCCATACCTCTGCAATTATTCATTTCCGGAGAAATTGGCATAGAGGGAAATTCTATCTAAATGAAGAAATAAAATTAAATAAAAACACAGAAAAGACGTAAGTTATCTTGGGACCATTGTAAAATAATGCATAAGATTTTCTTGCGTTTTTTTTTTTTATCAAATCCTATCGAGTTCTCCAACACCAATTTCCAGCTTAAAAAATTTGACAAATCACTACTGAGTCTTTGTCTCTGTCTATCTCTCTCTAACTTAGAATTAAGACCATAAGGTCATCAGTGGAAGTTTGTAACTTTCTGTACGGAAGTTACTGGAATCCAGATTCGGTTTCCTGTCAAAGTGATTTCACTTTCGGGGAGTTTCCAGTCTATTTGACCGACACCGTAACCTAGAGTAAGTGAAAACATACGAGCGAGTACCGTAGACTTTTTGTGGCCTCCGTTCATAAATCAATGTTTATTGATGAGCGGTCGTGACAGTGTCGCCATATTTTATTTGCTTTGTATTTTTGTATATATTTCGTTATTCCCTGACCTATTCTTATTTTTTTTATCCAGTATTTTAATGATATAGGTTCGCCATGTTTTTATTTGTTCTGTACTTGCGTATATATTTCATTATCCTCTGATCTATTCCTCTTTGTTTTATCCAGTATTTTAATGTTTCTTCCTGATTGGCTTATATTTCTTTTTTTTGTGAATAAATATTCCGTATTACTCTAACTGTGCAATGGGCATATTTATATTTTTTGTGTTTAATATAGACAGCGTAATACACTGTCATAACTAATATAACATCTTAAACACTAAAATACAAAGCAAAATAATAATACTATTTCGAGATTACTTAAAAATTGCTGGCATTTCTGGTAAGACACATATAATAGTAATATTAACTATCATTACTATTATTAATAAAAACTGAAAAAAATATATATTGGAAAACTTGAAAAATTAGCTCCAAACTTGAAAAGATACAATGATTGGTACCAACTAATGAAAAATAAGTGACAATGTTAGGAAAACCGACTGTAAATCTGAAATATGCAAAATAATATATAATATAATGGACGCAAATGATAAGCACACAAGGTTAAACATAAGAAAATTGTATTAAGTTTGAAATCCCACCGAGAAAGGTTATCAAGCCGCGAAAAGTTGGTACTGGGAATCTACTGAGAGAGAGAGAGAGAGAGAGAGAGAGAGAGAGAGAGAGAGAGAGAGAGAGAAACAAGGCATCTCTTACCATCTAGTGGAGACGTAATCAGTATAAGGAGGCCTAGACCTAATTTCCCTGGCCAGACCGAAATCGGCGATTTTGACGAGATCCGGCCCCATGCAGAGCAAGTTCTCAGGCTTCATGTCCCTGTGGAAGTAACCGTGCTTGTGCATGAAGGCAAGACCTTGCAGCACCTGATAGACCATGTTCTTGATCATCGGCTCTGGGAAGAGTTTGTCGCTGTAAGGAGAGAGAGAGAGAGAGAGTGGATTAATGTTCTATTGTCACTGAAGCCTTAGGTACTGGGAAGGGTTTGTTTCTGTAGAGAGAGAGAGAGAGAGAGAGAGAGAGAGAGAGAGAGAGAGAGAGAGAGAGAGAGAGAGAGAGAGAGACTAGTATTCATTTTATTATCACTGAAACATAAACAATAAGAAGGGCGTTCACTTACATCTTAGAACACTTGTGGGTAAACAAATATTAAGTTGATGATATGCATACAAAAATAACATTATATATCAGAGCACAATAGTTTTGAACAATATAGAAATTGATATCATCGACTTGAGGAAACTTTTGTGGCAAAACTAAAAAAGTTACAAAAAAAGTATTATTGTGACATTACCTTAGGCCTAAGATTAATAAGGAAAATTATAACTTGATTTATCAGGCTGCATCACTAAATTATTAACTCAAACATACATAAGAATATTTAACGAGTACTCAGATAAGCAAGACTCAAATTAAGTAACAAAATTTCTTGATTAATTACAAAATCAGTGAATTTCATAGGTAAGTTTACGCTATGTAAGGAAAGGTTATGCTATATAATAAAAGACAAGGTTAGGTTATGTTGACTAAAATGATCTCAGGTTACGTAAGGTAGGTGAGGATATCTTAGGCAAGGAGAATAATTAAATGCGATTGGATAAGTAAGGTAAGGCAAACTTAAATGGTGTTTGGTTAGGTAAGGTAGAATAAAGAAGGTAAGATATATAATCCTTTGTTTTTATACTATCCCTGGGGGGTTGGGGGAAGAAAATGAACAGATGAAAAATTATTATTATTATTATTATTATTATTATTATTATTATTATTATTATTATTATTATTATTATTATCATACGTAGCAAGCTCCCAGGAAATATAACAATCATATGAAACAAAAAACTGAAGCAAATATAATGAATCCAGACATAAAATAAATACATAAATAAATAGA
>NC_089794.1:27740697-27743197 GCF_040412425.1 Macrobrachium rosenbergii | reverse complement strand
ATGAGCAAAATCACTTGATACCAACTGTAGAAAGGCTAGCACTGATGGAAGGATGGATCAGACTGTTTTTTAGAGATGGTTTGGTCGTGTGGAGAGAACGGGGGCCACAGTGTTTTAGCGACTAAAAAACTGTATAATTCAGGGCCATGCAGACACCATGAAAGAGGTAATGGAAATGAAGGGCTTCTCTTATAGCCAAGAAGTGCAACAGAGCGCTAAAGAAAGAGGTGAAATGCAGCCTTTGTTAGGGGGCTGACGTACTGTCAGTGAGTTTTCTTCGTACGTGTTTAGGAAGTGGGTAAAACTGTATTTTTCTAAATTTCGATTGGTCCTTGATTTTGCAGACAAAAGGATGAGTTTGACAATGAATATTGTATTGCTTTCTTGTGGAGCCACCTAATATTACAACTAATAATTCATGTATATATATATATATATATATATATATATATATATATATATATATATATATATATATAATTATGTATATTCTTATGTTACTTAAGAGCATGTAACATTAAATACAGCTAAAACCACAGGAAAATAATATATATACCTTTAAAATATGTTGAGTATATATTATTTTTCCTATGTCCTATACATATATATATATATATATATATATATATATATATATATATATATATATATATATATATATATATATATATATATATATATATATATATATATATATATAAACATTCATAAGAAACAAAACACATTCTCTCCGTCTTCAAACCAAACATGAAAGTGCAGAAAACTTGAAGAGAGAGAACACGCCACCTGACGAAGGCCCTTATATATATAGATACGTGTCAAGGACTTCCTCTTAGATTAATTTGGGCGATAAGGAAAGGGAACAGAAGGTCTTCCTGTCTTGGACCCCTGTCCCTCTTTAGGTCCCAAATTTGGGGAAGAAGGGAGGGGTGAGGTGTCATTAAACCCAGGGTGGGGGATATTGGTAGAATAATGATTACGACACAGATAGGAACAGAGTTAACTCGTCTGGTTGTTGGGAGAGGTTGGGGAATGGCAAATAGGATTGCTGTTGGTGTTGTATATATATCTTACAGGAATAGTTTTTGAGGTTAATTGAGGAAAGTATACAATACATAACATTTAGGCCAAAAGCCAGGCACTGGGACCTCTGAAGTCATTCAGCTCTGAAACTGAAATTGACACTAAAAAGGTTTGAAAGGTGTAACAGGAGGAAAACCTCAAAGCAGTTGCACTATGAATCAATTGTTAAGGAGAGGGTTGAGGAAAGCAAGATGGAAGAAAATATGAAAGGAGGTACAGTAAAAGGAACGAAAGGGGTTGCAGTTAGGGGCCGAAGGGACGCTGCAAAGAACTATAATTTTAAAACATTATCATCTGAAGCTTTTTTTAAGTCTCTGCTTATTTTCATTATTATTATCATCATTATTCATATCATAGCACCCAGCTTCTGTTGTCATTATCCTCATAATTCTCATCATCCACGTTATCATTATTTGTCTTCCACAACCAAATCATCATTTTAACATAATATATTTTTACAGTATTTCCAATGCAACGATTATTATTATTATTATTATTATTATTATTATTATTATTATTATATTACGTTTATTATGAAATCTATTATTATTATTATTATTATTATTATTATTATTATTATTATTATTATATATCTTAGGATACATTTCCAAGACATCAACTCTATTATTATTATTATTATTATTATTATTATTATTATTATTATTATTATTATTATTATTATTATCATAAAGGATACATTTCCCAGTCATGCTATATATTATTACATATAATATCAACACTACTTCCCATCCACATACAACTGACTCACATCGCATAAGCAAAACCAAAAAACAACTTGACCTGAGGTCACCAAAACAAACAAGGCATAAAACGTAAACAAAGTAAACAAAGAGCATCCATTCAGGGAAACCAAGCCCCATTGTTTTGGTGTTCCTTAGGCCCTCTCCAACACCCAAACAAGTACACAAACACACATATTCACAGGTGGATGGTCGGTCTACCAGGCTCCTTACCCGCTCCCTCCGCCCACCCCTCTCTCTCTCTCTCTCTCTCTCTCTCTCTCTCTCTCTCTCTCTCTCTCTCTCTCCCCCAGGTAAAGTTTGTTGTAGTTTTAGTATTTACCTTTTCGTCGTCCTGAAGATATTGATCATGCACTAGCTAGGAGCACAACAACGCTCTCTCTCTCTCTCTCTCTCTCTCTCTCTCTCTCTCTCTCTCTCTCTCTCTCTCTCTCTGAATCTTACTTCCTCGCGTGTCTCTTCAACCTAACGAGCCAGGCGAGTATCAGGTGGTTCTACTTCTTTTCTTAATGACGATTTCAGGTGGGGTTTTGGGTACTCTGTGTTTGGGGCATTTGGCTATAAGCTGGACTTTGGGTATTCTACAGTATGTTTGGGGCATTTGGCTATAAGTTGGTTTTTGGGTATTCAGTGTTTGGGGCATTTGGCTATAAGTT
>NC_089794.1:27725697-27730697 GCF_040412425.1 Macrobrachium rosenbergii | reverse complement strand
GGGGTTGGATTTGGGGAGAATTAGTTGTGGAGCAGGATGCGTTATGAGAGGATTTAGGACCAGGAGATTAGAGATTGTGAGTCTGTGAGTGGGAGGTTGAGGGATGATTGGTGGCTGGTGGATTTGGGGAGGATTAGATCTTGCCCAGGATAAGTCATGAGAGGATTGGGGAAAGACACTTAAAAAGTGATTAGTACTGTAGAAATTAGGTGGACCTTAGAGGAGATTAGGACGTGGAAGACTGGGAGATGATTAGTAATAATGTGACGAAAACGAAAAGATTAGGAGGTACAGGTTGAGGATTAGAAGAGGCTGATATGAAAAAGCAAAGACCGGTTGGAGATTTAGTGTACAATGTACAATGTACAGTACAAACTACCCCCAAAATATGCATATGTCGTACCAGCCTGGCATTCAGGATAAAAAAAAAAAAAGAAGACCGCCCTTGACATTTGTAGTCACTAATTCCGGGATAGCTGAAAGGTCCCAGAAATCCATTCCATCGTTCCAGTTCCAGTACATTCCCAACGTTCCCAATATTCCGTTCCAAGTATCTTAAGAGTACTATCTTGGTTCCTGCTATCTTATATTTACATCTACCAAAGGAGTTATAAATATAGTATATATATATATTTTTTCTTGGTTGGTAGGATTAAGCAAAAAGTTACTGGTCGATTCTGACGAAAATTTGAACCGAGGATGGACCTCACTTTTGACAAAACGTATTTCGAGTTTGGGAGAGATAGGAATGTAAGTTTTGGGTGTAGAGGACATTTCGCTACAATGTATCCCTCAGTCTTGGGGGTAAGCAGCTTCCCAGCTTTATGAAATTTATGGCATTTAATTTCTAATTTTATTAGACCACCCATACAGGTTTTGATGTCATAAACGATGAAGGTTACTGTCTGGTTATATGGTGCACGGAACACAGAAGAATAGAGTGAAACACTCCACTTGGAATGGAATGAAATGGAATATGGAGTTTAGGCCACAGGCCAAGCACTGGGACCTATGAGGTCATTCAGCGCTGGAAAGGAAATTGACAGTAGGTAGGTTTGAAAGGTGTACCAGGAGGAAAACCTCGCAGTTGCACTGTGAATCAATTGTTAGGAGAGGGTGAATAGCAAGATGGAAGACAGATAATACGAATGGAGGTACAGTAAAATGAACGAAAGGGGTTGCAGTTAGGGGCCGAAGGGACGCTGAAAGAACCTTTAGTACTGCCTACAGTGCAACCCGTGAGGCGCACTGACGGCACTAACCCTACGGAAACTCAATTTGGAAATAGCTGGCATGCACGACTGATAAAACCAATTGACCCTTGAGTTCCCAACTACCAAACATACTGGTTTAGAACTTGATATTTTGTCTTTCGTAATATTTTCTTTTGATTTCTTAAAGTATTACTGTGATAACTTCCCCTAACGAAGGCCTCCTCAGACTAATCTAAGGACTCCCATCTCTCTCTCTCTCTCTCTCTCTCTCTCTCTCTCTCTCTCTCTCTCTCTCTCTTAAAACTCACAGACCCTTACCTTGACTTCCCGTAGATTCATAGCCTCATCCCAGGAATAGAATTTTCTCTTCATTCTGAAAAATAAGTTAGTAATTATTACCCTCTGTCTATGCTTATTAGCACAAAATTATGATGTATACATACATGCATACTTACATACATACATACTGCCCTAAAATGGAAAATTGCAATATCTGCAAAATTTTCGAAATTGAGATATGCCACCTATTGGACTCGTGAAACACAAAATACGCAAGTTACTGCAGTTTCAGAATGATTCTCCAATGCTTTCCACGAGTATTTAGGGGTTCCTGTTTGCAGTATCTGCAAAATCAGTAGTAAGGCAAGGGAGTATCTACCATTTTTCTCAGTTTTGTATTTTTGCAGATACTGCAGTCTTCCATTTTAGGGCAGCATAAGTCTCCTCTTATGCATCCAGATGTGAATACTACGCTAAGGTCTGTTTTTTAGAGCTGACGGTAAATTTCCGCAACTGACATCACTGAATAACTCAGCTTTCCGTGAATGGGATCACGGAGACTCGCTGGTGAAAAAATCTATGCATTTACGATTTTAACTTGTTATTTTCACTCGAAATCGAACGATCGTTGATTTCATTCCTTTATTAGTTGGTAAATCATACCATATAGTTATGCTATGACGACATTTTTGAATGTCCATCACGACAATACAGCATTTCAAAATATATGCATGGATGAATTTGCTTCATAACACTACAATACATCGGCCAATTAAAAACTCGAGAGAAGCTTCATTGAATTGAACTGAACTGAATATAGAATTTAGGCCAAAGGCCAAGCACTGGGACCTATGAGGTCATTCAGCGCTGAAACGGAAATTGACAGTAAAAGGTTTGAAAGGTGTAACAGGAGGAAAACTTCGCAGTTGCATTATGAATCAGTTGTTGGGAGAGGGTGGAAAGTAAGATGGAAGAAAGAGAATATGAAAGGAGGTACAGTAAAAGGGGTTGCAGCTAGGGGCCGAAGGCACGCTGCAGAGAACAGTAAGTAATGCCTACATTGCACCGAATGAGGTGCACTGACGGCACTAGCCTCCAACTCCCTCTACGGTGAGAAGCTTCATTAATATCGGCTGTAGATATTTACCGTCAGCTCAGAATAATAGATTGCAGTACTCTTAGAGAATTTTCAGAATTATAACAGAGTAAATATAAAAGATATTGACTCTGCAGTCCTCTAAATTCAGAGTTGTTCTTGTAAGTCACTTTTTTACTTTTGCAATCTTATAAATCTGTAAAATTTTTACCACATAGGAAACATAAAATGATATTGTTAATTGCTGTTCTTTATGGACAAGTAAACATGACTGGAAAAGAGAGAGAAATTATTCATGAAGTTTCTCACTATAATTTGATTTTAATTTGGAGAACAGAAACTCAATTTTAATTTTTTAGCAGTCATTAAAATTTTTTCAGTAGTCATTTAAACATAATAGCAATTGCTAAAGGGGATAATTTACTTCTTAGCTCTTAAATATATATATATATATATATATATATATATATATATATATATATATACGTTGTGGAATTCTCTTCCAGCCTTCGTTTTTGCTGACATATAATTTTTCTTTCTTTAAGAAGCAGGAATATATATATATATATATATATATATATATATATATATATATATATATATATATTAACTATTTACCTCTTAAGCAAACCAAAATTATAACAAACCAACAAAAACACACAAGCGGAAACCCGACAGACAAACTTCCACAAATCGAACAAAGGAACAGGTGGCCTAACAGGTGCTACTATCCCTGACCCACCTCTTGATGGCGACCTTCTCGCCCGTGTCTATCCTCTGCCCGAGCATCACCGAGCCGTAGGTGCCGGTACCGAGTTCGCTCAGCGTGACGTATCTGTTCATGCTGACAGCCATAGTAGTTCCGAGGACGCCAGCTGCCCATGCCCCACCTCTGGTGGCCCCCTGTGCTAGGTCACAATGCCCCGCCCTAGGTCACAATGCCCCGTGCTAGGTCACAATGCCCCGTGCTAGGTCACAATGCCCCTGTGCTAGGTCACAATGACCTGTGCTAGGTCACAATGCCCTGTGCTAGGTCACAATGCCCTGCCCTAGGTCACAATGCCCTGTGCTAGGTCACAATGTCCTGCCTTAGGTCACAATGCCCTGCGCTAGGCCACAAGGCCGCGCCCACCCTCAGGAGACTTAGACGCCCGAGAGATCCGAGATTCGTGGCGTGGGGTTGGTACACGCCCCCAGTGCCTTATTCTTCCTCCTCCTTCTTCTTCTCCTCCTACTGCAGGTACCTGGTGGTCGGTCGAGGGATTGCGCCTCTATGCCCTGTTAGGGGAGAGAGAGAGAATAGGGAAAATGTTATTGCTGATTGATTATTTCCCTTTACCTTGTTATATTCTTTCGAGTGAATAAAATAATATTTTTGGAAGCTTTAGAATTTCAAGTCAGTGGCCCCTGTGGTGGGCTTGTTTCGTATGGAAATAGGGTTCATATTCTGAATAATAATAATTCTGATAATAATAATAATAATAATAATAATAATAATAATAATAATAATAATAATAATAATAATAATTTACATTATTTTTATTCGTGACCTGAGTTTCTGCTCCATAAAATCCACTATAATGATTTAAATTCACTGTACTTTGCTGAACTTGAAGATATCATGACAAAATTAGGAATGGAATACCAAATTTAAGGCCACAGGCCAAGCGCTGGGACCTATGAGGTCTTTCAGCGCTGAAAGGGAAACTGGGATTAAAAAGCTTTTAAATGTGTAACAGGGGGAAAAAGTTTGCAATTGCACTATGTTAGGAGAAGGTGGAAAGCAAGATAGAAGAAAGAGAATGAAAGGGGTTGCAGCAAGGGGCCGAAGGGACGCCCCAAGGAACCTTCAGTAATGCCTACAGTGCACCGCATAAGGTGCACTGACGGCGCTATACCCTCCTACGGGGATGACAGCATCAGAAAAATAATTAATTTAATGTTGATCAAATTTTCAATTTCGACCTTGGAGTCTGCCCTATAAAGTCGACTATCAAGATTTTATATCATTGTAATTTGGGAAAAATAAAAGGTATCGTGACAAGATTAGAAAAATTCGAGAAATATAAATAATCTTTCTGAACTGGACATATTATATCAAGCTCACTGCTTATTTATCGAAAAAATTATTTATATAGAATACGACCGGTACAGACATTAATTGTAATTATGTGCAATGAATTTGAGAAAAAAAAAAATGTTTCTGAGACATTATTCATCTAGTTCTGGGGGGAAAATGATCTCAAGATACGGAAGATAAAAAGTTCTCATTTTGAGAAGGATTACACCTTAATTTTACCCACACATATACAGTACACATGTACACGCTCAAACACACATATTTATAAACATATTTATAAGCACATGCACGCCTGATTTTTACTCAGAAACTTACAAACATTTTATATATA